>NC_084757.1:29669539-29757039 GCF_033978785.1 Entelurus aequoreus
TGAATAACATAAATACAGTCTATTAAACAGCATTATTCACATGTGAATAACATAAATACAGTCGATTATACAGTATTATTCACATGTGAATAACATAAATACAGTCTATTATACAGCATTATTCACATGTGAATAACATCAATACAGTCTATTAAACAGCATTATTCACATGTGAATAACATAAATACAGTCGATTATACAGTATTATTCACATGTGAATAATATAAATACAGTCTATTATACAGCATTATTCACATGTGAATAATATAAATACAGTCGATTATACAGCATTATTCACATGTGAATAACATAAATACAGTCGATTATACAGCATTATTCACATGTGAATAACATAAATACAGTCTATTATACAGCATTATTCACATGTGAATAACATAAATACAGTCTATTAAACAGCATTATTCACATGTGAATAACATAAATACAGTCGATTATACAGTATTATTCACATGTGAATAACATAAATACAGTCTATTATACAGCATTATTCACATGTGAATAATATAAATACAATCTATTATACAGCATTATTCACATGTGAATAACATAAATACAGTCGATTATACAGTATTATTCACATGTGAATAATATAAATACAGTCTATTATACAGCATTATTCACATGTGAATAACATAAATACAGTCGATTATACAGTATTATTCACATGTGAATAATATAAATACAGTCTATTATACAGCATTATTCACATGTGAATAATATAAATACAGTCGATTATACAGTATTATTCACATGTGAATAATATAAATACAGTCTATTATACAGCATTATTCACATGTGAATAACAAATACAGTCGATTATACAGTATTATTCACATGTGAATAATATATATACATTATACATTTAAGTACGGTCAAAGTACCAATGATTGTCACACACACACTAGGTGTGGCGAAATTATTCTCTGCATTTGACCCATCACCCTAGATCGACCCCTGGGAGGTGAGGGGAGCAGTGAGCAGCAGCGCTGGCCGCGCCCGGGAATCATTTTTGGTGATTTAACCTCCAATTCCAACCCTTTTATGAGGAGCAATCCATTTTTTGGGTTATAAGGGTAATATTTTAACTCAATTTCTGGGTGTTCAAAACTATGAACCATTTTTGGGTTGTTTTTCAACGAGTAACGCATTTTTGGGTAAAAGGCTTTTTTATTTTTATTAAAAAGGTACTTTTTTCTTGAAGGGAATTATATTCTGGATTAATCTCCATCCATCCATCCATACATTTTGTACCGCTTGTCACATCTTATGTACATGAAAATATTTTAGCATGCTGTATAGAAAGAACTACTATGACCATAGACGGCAATTTTTGTAAAAAAATGTCACTCATATCTTGCTTTTGAGTATATTTTAATGGAATAAAAATAATTTTGATCAGTAGGATCAGGAAGGAGTAGGACAAACCAGCAGTAAAATGTATAGTTTTTAACCAACTATTGGGTCAAGGAGCGCTAAATTGCGCAACCCAATAGTTGGGTTATGAATCAACCATCATTGAGTTAGAACGACTCAACTTTTGGGTTAAAGGCCTACTGAAATGAATCTTTTTTATTTAAACGGGGATAGCAGATCCATTCTATGTGTCATACTTGATCATTTCGCGATATTGCCATATTTTTGCTGAAAAGATTTAGTAGAGAACAACGACGATAAAGATCGCAACTTTTGGTGTCTGATAAAAAAAAGCCTTGCCCCTACCGAAAGTAGCGTGACGTCGTCAGTTGACAGGCTACTCACATTTTGCTATTGTTTACAATACAGCTAGAGCGATTTGGACCGAGAAAGCGACGATTACCCCATTAATTTTAACGAGGAAAGATTCGTGGATGAGGAACGTTAGAGTGAAGGACTAGAATGCAGTGCAAGACATATCTTTTTTCGCTTTGACCGTAACTTAGGTACAAGCTGGCTCATTGGATTCCACACTCTCTCCTTTTTCTATTGTGGATCACGGATTTGTATTTTAAACCACCTCGGATACTATATCCTCTTGAAAATGAGAGTCGAGAACACGAAATGGACATTCACAGTGACTTTTATCTCCACGACAATACATTGGTGAAGCTCTTTAGCTACTGAGCTAACGTGATAGCATCGGGCTCAAATGCAGATAGAAACAAAATAAATAAATCCCTGACTGGAAGGATAGACAGAAGATCAACAATACTATTAAACCATGGACCTGTAAATACACGGTTAATGCTTTCCAGCCTGGCGAAGCTTAACAATGCTGTTGCTAACGACGCCGTTAAAGCTAACTTAGCAACCGGACCTCACAGAGCTATGCTATAAACGTTAGCTATCCACCTACGCCAGCCAGCCCTCATCTGCTCATCAACACCCGTGCTCACCTGCGTTCCAGCGATCGACGGTGCGACGAAGGACTTCACCCGATCACAGATGCGGTCGGCGAGACGGAGGAAGTTAAGGTGAGTTCGGCAGCTAACGCGTCTGCTATCCATCTCTGTCCTCCTGGCTGTGTTGCTGTAGTCCGCCGCTAATACATCGATCCCACCTACAACTTTCTTCTTTGCAGTCTCCATTGTTCATTCAACCAATTGCCAAAGATTCACTAACACAGATGTCCAGAATACTGTGGAATTTTGAGATGAAAACAGAGTTTTTTGTATAGGATTCAATGTGTCCGCATACTTCCCGTTTCAACGATTGACGTCACACGCATACGTCATCATACATAGACATTTTCAACCGGAAGTTTAGCGGGAAATTTAAAATTGCACTTTATAAGTTAGCCCGGCCGTATTGGCATGTGTTGCAATGTTAAGATTTCATCATTCATATATAAACTATCAGACTGCGTGGTCGGTAGTAGTGGGTTTCACAAGGCCTTTAATGTCATATTGCAAAATTTCAATTTTAAAACAGTTTAATTCCACAAGTGTGCTTTTATTTCATGTTTGTAGTACAGGTAACAGCACAGACAAAAAATATCTAATTAGAACCACAGAATTGGAAATGTAAATTATTGTAACAAAATAATGGCAATTGCAGGCCCATCTCAATAAATTTTAATATTGTGCAAAACGTATTTGATTTCCAGGAGTTACATTAGGACAAAGCCATCAATTAAAGGCCCAGGACGTTTTACAGTAACTGTTTTGATTAGTGCGTGAACCAGCACAATATTTAACTTAGGGATGTACGATGAATGTATCACGCTTATTGGGACCAGAATTATCATTATCATCGAGGTATTGTTGAATGTGCTCAAAAAGTACTTATCCACACAACTACACACACAAAAGACACATTTTTCAATTAGTTGTAAAAAAAAAAAAAAAATCCCCCAACTTACTGTGAAATTCAGAAAAGAAAGAAAATATATCACTCTGTGTATGTGAATAGCAGTAAAGTATAAGAGTTTCACTTTTTCCATTGAACAACTGAAATAAATTAGCTTTAAAAATACTGTAATTTAATAAGATGCACCTTTATATCCTGGCTGGTCTGTACAAAATTGCTGATGAATAAACGTTCGGGTTGGGTATCATGGCCAATTTCCCAAATAGATTTGATTTCGATTCATGAGGTTCTAAATCAATTAATCAAGATTTGATGCGATTCACACTAACATTTAAAAATGTCTCAAATCTGTGACAAAGTAAAACATCTACAATATTTTTGAACAGTTTAAAATTACTTTTCAATCTCAAAAAGTGTTTTTTTTTTTTTTTTTAGTATTATATCTTTATTTGGTAAATGGGACAATGCACATTAATGAACATATAACATGTAAATGTGCCACATTGTAGCCAAAGGCTAATTTCCATCTGCAGTCCCCAGCAGGTTGATGGTATACACCAGTGTTTTTCAACCTTTTTTGAGGCAAGGCACATTTTTTTCATGGAGGCACACCACCAGCAGGAAATGTTCAAAAATTAAACCTGACCAGGTCGTTGTGCCTTATTTTGAGTTTGTTGGTGTTTCCCTGTGTGTAGTGCTTTAGTTCTTGTCTTGCGCTGTTATTTTGGTGGCCCTTCATGTTTTGTTGGTGTTTTCCTGTAGCAGTTTCATGTCTTCCTTAGAGCGCTATTCCGCGCACCTGCTTTGTGTTAGCAAGCAAGGTGCGTTGTTGCTATCCTTCTTTGTGTGGACATTGTTGATTGTCATGTCATGTACGGATGTACTTTGTGGGCGCCGTAAGTTTTTGCTGTCGTCCAGCATTCTGTTTCTGTTTACTTTGTAGCCAGTTAAGTTTTACTTTCGTTTTGCATAGCCATTGCCTTTTCCTTTCCCTTTCGTTCATTTTTGGTTTAAGCAGTACATACCTTTTTTACCTGCACGCTGCCTCCCGCTGTGGTCTGCATATTGGGATCACAACAAACCATCCTCGTCTCACCCGACACATTCCGACTTTTACAAAGCGATTAACTACCTGCTGCCACCTACTGACATGGAGTATTACGTGGTTACCCTGCAGAGTTTTACCCAGCACAGACAATAAGCAACGGCACATTATTTGCAGATATAATTATTGGTTTGCAAAAAATATTTTTGGGACCAATTAGGTGAAGTTGCATAATTTCCCACGGCACACCAGACAATATCTCACGCCGCGGCATAGTGGTTGAAAAACACTGGTATACACAACAAGGTCCATAAAAAACATGTACGCACATAGAAGTTAGACAGCACCAACATCAGACAAAAACAGTACAATAAAATACAGACACTCAGATATAATACTAAAAGTAAAATTCAAGTGAGACCTACAGTACAAGCCAAAAGTTTGGACACACCTTCTCATTCAATGTGTTTTCTTTATTTTCATGACTATTTACATTGTAGATTGTCACTGAAGGCATCAAAACTATGAATGAACACATGTGGAGTTATGTAGGTGAAATAACTGAAAACATGTTTTATATTCTAGTTTCTTCAAAATAGCCACCCTTTGCTCTGAGTACTGCTTTGCACACTCTTGGCATTCTCTCGATGAGCTTCAAGTACACCTGTGAAGTGAAAACCATTTCAGGTGACTACCTCTTGAAGCTCATCGAGACAATGACTCCCATTTTATTTTGTGTTTGTTTATTCAGGATAAGTTATTTACTTTCCAATTACAGTACAATTGTAAACAATTCTACATTGATGAGAAATAAGTTGATCTCCTTTTTAATGGTTACTTGCATTATTATTATGTGTTAGGACTACCGGTACATTACATAATAACCACTGTATAAGTTGTATCGGTTATTTCTTCAGTTTAAGAGCATGATGCAGACAAAAGCTCTGAGTCGGTCTGCATAAAGCCAAATATTTTTTAAAGTTAATTATTTCATATTGTTCTAATGTGTGGCACCATGGGACAATAATATTGTGGTTGACAGTCTAAAAGTAACATGTCTTGTTTTTTCCCAGTTGTACGCATTTTTATGTGTTAAATATAAAAATCACAAATCGAAGCGCAATTGCAAATTTGAAATAAAAAATTGCAATTGCTGGTAGGTTTTTTTCCTCAAACTCTCGCAGCCTCACTGCTGGTTGCTGAGAACTAATTATATGTTGAATACAAGTACTGACATTATAAATATCACTATATATGTCACCTACAGGCACAGCTGATGTTTGTAATTAGAAATCTCGGTAATATTTACCACGCATCCGGCGACTATAGGAGACTCTGCGGTTGATTAAATAGAAGGCGTTATTTGGAGCATTTATTGTAGGAACAAAACAGACTTCAACCAGCATTGTGTGTGTAATTATTTTTAAAGCTTCCGTTTTTTGTCAATTCTCTCACAATTACAGCGATTTATGTAAAAAATCCAACTGTTCCAGTGTTTCCCATAAACTGCCAAGATACTTGTGGCGGTGGGGGCGTGGCTATGGGCGTGGTCACCATGACATCATCGAGTCATTTGCATAATTTACTACAATGATATGATTTTCTCTAAAAAGGCTCAACAAATGTATACTTACTAATTAATAATAACAGTTTTGTTTTAAACGTCCATCCATCCATCCATTTTACAATATAATTACAACACTTTATGTACATATTTATATACAGATTTGAACAATAAGTTATTCACTGAAATATATTTATTAATTGTGGTTCTTACAAAAAATATATCTTATAAAAATATAAAAGCTAAAATGTCTCTTAAAGCAACATAAAGTGAAACAGAGGCAGAGGTGTCCTCCCACAGTCAGTAACAAATAAACAGAAAACAGTAGTGGTGGTAGATAGACACAAAGCTTCATCAAACATCTGATCCACTGAACAAAGAGCTCCAAAAATCTTGATCCTACACTTCTCTTTTGTAAAGTAAATCTGAACAGCCGATATGGGCATCTACATCAACTATATGATTTGCCTGAGAAGCTTGACAGGACACAAAAAAAAAATATATATATATATATTTTTATTTTTTTTTGTGGCGGCCTTAATTCTTTCGTGGCGGGCCGCCACAAATAAATGAATGTGTGGGAAACACTGTGTTCATAGCACTAGGCTGAGTATATTTACAACATCCTCCACTTGCAGATTGTACAATAGACATGCTGTGAACTACCTGAATCAATAGACGTCTATGTATGTTGACGTATGCGCGTGACGTCAATCGTTGAAACGGAAGTATTCAGACTCCATTGAATCCAATACAAAATAGCTCTGTTTTCATCTCAAAATTCCACAGTATTCTGGACATCTGTGTTGGTGAATCTTTTGCAATTTGTTTAATGAACAATGGAGACTGCAAAGAAGAAAGTTGTAGGTGGGATCGGTGTATTAGCGGCTGGCTGCAGCAACACAAACAGGAGGACTTTGAGGTGGATAGCAGACGGGGATCGGGTGAAGTCCTTCGTTGCACCGTCGATCGCTGGAACGAAGGTGAGCACGGGTGTTGATGAGCAGATGAGGGCTGGCTGGCGTAGGTGGATAGCTAATGTTTTTAGCATAGCTTTGTGAGGTCCGGTTGCTAAGTTAGCTTCAATGGCGTTTTAAAATTGAAATTTTGCAATATGACATTAAATTCTCAGTTTGTATATGACTTTAAGGAAAGGTATTTGTTTTAAATGTTTGAGGTTTTGGGTGATTAAAGGAGTCTACTATAGTCAATACACAAGATGATTTACGTTATAGTCAAAAACTAGACATGTAACGCCAACACAATAGCAATGTTGTGCTTGTCCAACCTTTTTAATCCCTGTGCATATCAATCTCTGTAAATGCCAATTAGCAGCATAACCTTTCTATGCTGAATGACAACTCAGATGAAGCCCAATGCAAATAGCGTGTTGGATTAGTCGTTCTGTTATGTCGTATTGACATGCAAGCTACTCAGTTATTCAACAGGACCATCAGACAGCGAATAGGTCACCGCGTCAAGTATACAGACTGATGACTATGTGCATCACCTTTTCTCGTTTTTTTCAATTGTTTCATAAGGTAAACCTGACCTGACCAAAAGTACACTCACTGGCCACTTTAAAGGATACAACTGCACAACAAATTAGATTAAATACAAGAGCTGTATAAACAACGGTCAGTTTTGAGGTGTTTGTTCTATAATATGTACAGTAAAGGCCAAAAGTTTGGACACACCTTCTCATTCAATGTGTTTTCTTTATTTCCATGACTATTTACATTGTAGATTGTCACTGAAGGCATCAAAACTATGAATGAACACATGTGGAGTTATGTACTTAACAAAAAAGGTGAAATAACTGAAAATATGTTTTATATTCCAGTTTCTTCAAAATAGCCACCCTTTGCTCTGATTACCGCTTTGCACACTCTTGGCATTCTCTCGATGAAGCTTCAAGCATATGTCTATACAAATATTGAGTATTACAATATATCACATATCACGGTACCAGACCCCCCCGGCCTCTTTGACGGCCACGTCAAAGCCAATACAAATTTGTATTGGCTCACATGATAAAAAAAACCCATTTCAGGTGACTACCTCTTGAAGCTCATCCAGAGAATGCCAAGAGTGTGCAAAGCAGTAATCAGAGCAAAGGGTGGCTATTTTGAAGGAACTAGAATATAAAACATGATTTCGGTTATTTCACCTTTTTTTGTTAAGTACATAACTCCACATGTGTTCATTCATGTGTACAGCTCTGGTAATGGGTACATTCGCACCCACCTGCACAAATGTACTTCAAAATTTAACAATCAAAAAAAATATGACTTTTTTTTTGTTTACTAGGGCATGCATATATAATATGCATTAGTTTGACCATTTAAAATCAACGATGATAAAAAGGAGATGCTTGGAAATAGCATAAAAATGCCCCAAAAACTTGGAAAAACACGATTCATAGCGTTACTTTTTGGTGTAACCATCTTGAGCGTTCTGTTCAGGTATATTTCTTTTATATTTTGATAAATCATCATATTTATGTATTACTACATTTAAATAGGTATTGATCAATCTTTAAGCTGTGTGATTTTTTGATTTCAGTTTGCTTTTGACATCTTACTTATTTAGAATTGTAGTTGAAACTTTTACAAGCTTGTGTTGCGCTCATGATGGCGTAACCAAACTAAATTTTATTTAATGATCTTATTTTGAATATTTATTCCCTTTTTTACATTTAGTATATTTAAATATTCATTTATAAACATTGACTACATTTCAAATATCAATAAAATGCAATTGCCTTCATCTTATAGGGTAATGTTTAGTTACACCAAGTCATGAGCGTAACACTAAGCTTCATCACTTTGACTAATTCTAGTGGTGTTTTATGCTTTTTTCTTTTTGGAACATGTACTATACATACACTACCGTTCAAAAGTTTGGGGTCACATTGAAATGTCCTTATTTTTGAAGGAAAAGCACTGTACTTTATAATGAAGATAACTTTAAACTAGTCTTAACTTTAAAGAAATACACTCTATACATTGCTAATGTGGTAAATGACTATTCTAGCTGCAAATTTCTGGTTTTTGGTGCAATATCTACATAGGTGTATAGAGGCCCATTTCCAGCAACTATCACTCCAGTGTTCTAATGGTACAATGTGTTTGCTCATTGGCTCAGAAGGCTAATTGATGATTAGAAAACCCTTGTGCAATCATGTTCACACATCTGAAAACAGTTTAGCTCGTTACAGAAGCTACAAAACTGACCTTCCTTTGAGCAGATTGAGTTTCTGGAGCATCACATTTGTGGGGTCAATTAAACGCTCAAAATGGCCAGAAAAAGAGAACTTTCATCTGAAACTCGACAGTCTATTCCTGTTCTTAGAAATGAAGGATATTCCACAAAATTGTTTGGGTGACCCCAAACTTTTGAACGGTAGTGTATAATACAATAAAGTCCCATATAAAATTATGTTTCTAGCAATACTTCAATTTTGCCTTTGAAAGTAACACTCCAAAGTCCATTAGTGGAGTTGTACACCTAATGTAACACTCCAATGTCCATTAGTGGAGCTGTACACTCACAGTTTTGATGCCTTCAGTGACAATCTACAATGTAAATAGTCATGAAAGTAAAGAAAACACATTGAATGAGGAGAAGGTGTGTCCAAACTTTTGGCCGGTACTGTATGTATTTGTAGTTAGCTGCACGTCTGTAGCTAAATATCACATGTCCTATTTTCCAACCGTTTTCATTACATTAAGGATCTTGTTAAAGGCGCACTGCTTTTTGTCTCCAAGATTTTCTCTCATATAAAGTGAAAGGTTAATTTGTACCACATCTGGTGTTCAAACTTCTTTTTCCTATTAGATTTTCTCCTGCAGCGCGTGTTTTTTTCCAGTCATAATTTGTTGTCCTATAAAGCTCTGGGACTTTGAAGACACTAAATTACTGTTTTTTTACCTTTTCAACTGTGTATGTATGTGTGCATGCAGGGATATTGACATACCGGTGCCTAAGGCATCTTTTTCTTATTACTTTGCCGAATAGAAAGCCTCTCCCTCTAACAGTTGTGTTTTTTAGTAGCTGATATTTATGAGGCAGGTGTTTATGAGGTGACATTACCATTGTATCTGATTTTGCAGCTACTTTAGACTTAGACTTGGACTTAGACAAACTTTATTGATCCACAAGGGAAATTGTTCCACACAGTAGCTCAGTTACAAAGGATGGAAAGGGTAAGGATGGAAAGGATAATGCGGGTATAAAGTAGACTAAAAATGTACCATAGTAGCAATATAAAATATAACATATATGTAATATTTACATATTATATACAGAGTATATAATATACAGTATAATGATATGGGGACGGCGTGGCGCGGTTGGGAGAGTGGCCGTGCCAGCAACCTGAGGGTTCCTGGTTCGATCCCCACCTTCTACCAACCTCGTCACGTCCGTTGTGTCCTTGAGCAAGACACTTCACCCTTGCTCCTCATGGGTCGCAGTTAGGGCTTTGCATGGCAGCACCCGCCATCAACGTGTGTGTGAATGGGTGAATGTGGAAATAGTGTCAAAGCGCTTTGAGTACTTTGAAGGTAGAAAAGCGCTATACAAGTATAACCCATTTACCATTTAATTTACCATATATTATATTATTATATTATATATAATATTTTATATAATATATACAGTATAAACCAGTGGTTCTTAACCTTGTTGGAGGTACCGAACCCCACAGTTTCATATGCGCATTCACCGAACCCTTCTTTAGTGAAAAATAAAAGGTTTTTTTTTTTCAAATTCAAGACAAAGTTATATGTTTTTGGTAACACTTTAGTATGGGGAACATATTCTAAGTAAAAAAGACTTAATTTTGAGTTTTTTGGACACTAGGGGAACATATTCTATGTAACAAAGACTTAATTTAGAGTTATTTGGTTAGGGTTAGATCAGGGGTCGGCAACCCAAAATGTTGAAAGAGCCATATTGGACCAAAAAAAACAAAAACAAATCTGTCTGGAGCCGCAAAAAATTAAAAGCCATATTACATGTGTCATGAGATATAAATTTAATTAAGAAGACTTAAAGGAAACTAAATTAGCTCAAATATAGCTACAAATTAGGCATAATGATGCAATATGTACATATAGCTAGCCTAAATAGCATGTTAGCATCGATTAGCTTGCAGTCATGCAGTGACCAAATATGTCTGATTAGCACTCCACACAAGTCAATAACATCAACAAAACTCACCTTTGTGCACTCATGTACAACGTTAACAGTTTGGTGGACAAAATGAGACAGGAAAAAAAAGTGGCATAAAACACGTCCTAGAAAGTCGGAGAAAGTTATGCATGTAAACAGACTATACGGTGAGTTCAAGGACCGCCAAAATAAGTAGGACAAAACGGCGCTCGCCAAATACTTGAATCAGTGAAGCATATTTAATATAAACAGTGTGATTTATAACAATTACGGAGGTTTGTGTCATGTTTGTCCTCCTACAGAAACCATACTAAAACAAAAAAATTGATTTTTTTTCCCCCCTCAGCTTTTTCCATTCTTCATACATTTTTGAAAAATCTCCAGAGAGCCACTAGGGCGGCGCTAAAGAGCCGCATGCGGCTCTATAGCCACGGGTTGCCGACCCCCGGGTTAGAGGGTTAGGGCCAGGGTTAGGGTTATAATAAGGCCATGCCGAATAAGGCATTAATAAGTACTTAATAATTACTAGTTAAGAGCCAATATGTTACTAATTTGCATATTAATAAGCAACTAATTAATGGTGAATATGTTCCCCATACTAAAGTGTTACCATGTTTTATTACTGGTGCACAAAATGAACCGTGCATGAACATCACCTTGTTCAAAGAACAAAACCAACACAGTGCAGAAACTCACAACAAATTACACACCTGCTAATCAGTGTGACTTCTGCTGTTGCCGTATCCGTAATACGCCGATAGGGAGAAGTTTTTATTTACACGATGAGTCGGTTGTGTCTCGACCTCCGCCGAACCCCTGAGCCCGACTCACCGAACCCCTAGGGTTCGCTCGAACCCAGGTTAAGAACCACTGGTATAAACACATCTCAGTTACCATGTACAATATTACAGTATATGTAACAGCTGCAGCAAAAACAAAAAAAGGGCAGCATAAAATAGAAAGTAGATCCAGCAGAAAATATACATTACAAACAAAGAGAGGTAGCTAACATAGAAGATGTCAGGTAATAGACAGATATCATCTATTGCTGTTTGGCGAGTGATTATACAGCTGGATGGAGTGCGGAATGAAGGAGTTCTTGAATCACACACTGTGGTAACGAAGCTGAAGGAGCCTGTTGGAGTATGAGCTCTGCTGTTCCTCAATTGTCTGGTGGAGTGGGGGGGCAGGATTGTCCATGATGGCGAGCAGTTTGTCCAGTGTCCTCCTGTCCCTCACTGACACAAACGCCTGCAACTGCGTGCCAATAGTTTGTCCGGCTTTCCGGATCGGTTTGTCATTCCGGTTTAAGTCCCTTTTGCTGGTGCTGCTCCCCCAACAAACCAATGCAAAGTACAGGGCACTGGCCACAACACACTTTTTTCCCTATACAATGCATTTGATTCGGCTTTCAACTTGTTTCACCTTTACCTGCCTGTTTTTGTTCTCCGTTTTTGCATGACTTCAAAGACCTTAATAGTATTTTTTTGTGTGTTTCTCTTCATCTTCCAGTCACCGATGAAGACACTGTGAAAAGATACTACGCAAAATTTGAGGAGAGGTTCTTCCAGACCTGTGAGAAGGAGCTTTTGAAAATCAACACTTTTTATTCAGGTAATGAATTAACACCATTATTTCCTACATGTTTAACAAAATAAAACCTACTGTATCTACAGGATCTCACAAAAGTGAGTGTACTCCTCACATATGGAACCATTTCATTATATATTCTCTGTCAGGTTGTGTAGGTGACGAACCCCAAAATGCAGAGAAGGCGGCAGGCATTGTGCGAGAAAACATGGTTTAATGTCCAAAATATAAAAAATAAAGAAAAGATACAAACCAGGAACTAGGAATGGACAAACTGGAAACAGTGAACAGGGATCCAGCAAACAGGGACTAGGAACAAAAAGACAGTAAGCTACAAACAGCTACAAAATATAGCTTACCGCATACAGCTACACCGATATCGACACGACAGGTCGGAACAACAATAATTCAGCACTGACTGGAGGGGAAGGCAGGTTTAAATAGTAGCTGGCTGATTGACACCAGGTGTGGCCAGGTGCCAATCAGCCACAGCTGAGGGGAAAAAGCACTTAGGGATACAAGCAGGAAATAAAGACAAAATAAGAGCTCTTACAGGAAATAAAGACAGACAGAGGAAAAACTCAATACATAACTAAACTGTCAGTGACAAACCTGACAGTAGCCCCCCTTCCCACAACGGATACCAGATGTTCTAGAACACCCCTCCCCAAAAAACAAAACAAACAAAAAAAAAACAGTCCAAAGTCACGGGAGGGTGGAGGGAGGACAAGGCGGTGGGCCGCCAGGCCAAGTGTCCCCGCAACCAGCAGGGAAGAGTCAGGTGGCGATGACGAGTTGAACGCCGCCGCAATTTGCGAGGCGGTCGCCCGTGAAACGACCACATCCGTGGCCGACAAGAGTATGGTGGCGCCCTCTGCTGGCCCACCGGAGAGGGTGGTGGCGACCCCTGCTGGCCCACCAGAGAGGATGGTGGCGACCCCTGCTGGTCCACCGGAGAGGATGGTGGCGACCCCTGCTGGCCTACCGGAGAGGATGGTGGCGACCCCTGCTGGCCCACCGGAGAGGATGGTGGCGACCCCTGCTGGCCCACCGGAGAGGATGGTGGCGACCCCTGCTGGCCCACCGGAGAGGATGGTGGCGACCCCTGCAGGTCCACCGGAGATGATGGCGCCGTAAGTTGCAGACCCACCGGAGATGAGGGTGGCATCTTCCGGCCCACCGGAGATGATGGCGCCATAGGTTGCAGACCCACCGGAGATGATGGTGGTGTCTGCCGGCCCACCGGAGATGATGGTGCCATAGGTTGCAGACCCGCCGGAGATGATGGCCCCATAGGTTGCAGACCCACCGGAGATGATGGTGGCGTCTGCCGGCCCACCGGACTGCATGGTGGCGTCGGCCGGCTCACCGGACTGCATGGTGGCGTCTGCCGGCCCACCGGACTGCATGGTGGAATCTGTTGCAGACCCACTTGTGTGAGGAGTAGCTGTGCCTCAGCTGCACAGCTACTCATAGCCCCCCCCCTCAAGGGACGGATACCAGACGTCCCCCGAGAAGCCAACATAGGACAGGGATGGGTGGGAGGGATTGCAAAACGAGGCAAAGCTTTTCCTCGATTTAGCCATCAATTCTAAAGCCTTGTTAAGCCTCTCCGTCATGGAAATCTCCGCGGGGTTCGTACTAGGCTGGATTATTCTGTCAGGTTGTGTTGGTGACGAACCAAGATCCAGAGAAGGCGGCAGGCATTGTGCGAGAAAACATGATTTAATGTCCAAAACATAAAAAATAAAGAAAAGACACAAACCAGGAACTAGGAATGGACAAACTGGAAACAGTGAACAGGGATCCAGCAAACAGGGACTAGGAATAAAAAGACAGTAAGCTACAAACAGCTACAAAATATAGCTTACCGCATACAGCTACACTGATATCGACACGACAGGTCGGAACGACAATAATCCAGCACTGACTGGAGGGTAAAGCAGGTTTAAATAGTAGCTGGCTGATTGACACCAAGTGTGGCCAGGTGCCAATCAGCCACAGCTGAGGGGAAAAAGCACTCAGGGATACAATCAGGAAATAAAGACAAAATAAGAGCGCTTACAGGAAATAAAGACAGAGAGAGAGGAAAAACTCAAAACATAACTAAACTGTCAGTGACAAACCTGACATTCTCAAGGGACCATACTATAAGAATAAAAAAGTAATGCATATGCTTTAGGGTAGTCACTGTACAGCTTGTATATATAGCTTCATAAATTTGCGATCTACTGAAAATGACTCAAAACAGCCATTATAAATATCCCCCTAGCTATATAGCTATCAATCTTAACACCTAAACTCTCTCTTCGATTAGGGCACTGGTGCCGACGTAACCGGTACTAACCAGCCCAATAAAAGCAGTAGTTATCAGTTCCTCATTTCTGTGCTAAATGAATGCACTCATCTGCCTGATTAAAGGTGATTGTGTGCACTCAAGTAGCGTCTTATAAGTAGGCAGACAGACTCTGACACTCCTTTTTAAACATAGTACTCCTTTTTAAACATTAATACGCCACCCGGCCTCTATCTATCTATCTATCTATCTATCTATCTATCTATCTATCTATCTATCTATCTATCTATCTATCTATCTATCTATCTATCTATCTATCTATCTATCTATCTATCTATCTATCTATCTATCTATCTATCTATCTATCTATCTATCTCAGGGGTGTCAAACTCCTTTTAGATCGGGGGCCACATGGAGAACAATCTACTCCCAAGTGAGCCGAACTGGTAAAATCACGGCACGATAACTTAAAAATAAAGACAACTTCAGATTGTTTTCTCTGTTTAAAAATAGAACAAGCACATTTTGAAATTGTACAAATCATAATGTTGTTGTTTAGTTTTTTTACACTTACATGTTGCGGTTAATAGTATTCTTTATTCTTTATTTGTCGTTTTTTATATTTTCTGAATAAATTATGTGATACTGTTCATCAGTCAATTCATTGGTGTTAATTTTCAATCTATCGAGATTAAAAAATTACATCAAAATCAAATTACAGTATGTTATTCATGTAGTTTGATCCTGTGGTTTATTTTGTACATATGGAGCATCATCTACAAATTTATAAAGAATTGCTACTGCAACATCCAGTGGACACAATTAGAACAGCTGTTTCTTTCATTAAAAAATTTCAGGTACATTTTTATACTTTGCAAACTCATCCCGCGGGCCGGATAAAACCTGTTTGCGGGCCTGATCCGACCCTCGGGCCGTACGTTTGACACCACTGATCTATATGATATCATATATATATATGTTATATGTGTGTACATATTTACATACAAATATTTATTATAAATATTATTATTATTATTATTTCATATGAATGTACTGTATTATAAAACACCTAAAATAAAATAAATAATAAAAGAAAAAATGCATATAAAGGCCTATCCCATTAAACATCATATCCTAATAGCTGCCTGTTACTCTCTGCAATTTAGAAATATTGGCCTATATACTTTTATGTAAGGAACTTTTTTAATAACCGTGTGTTGACAATTTGTTGAGGCAGTCAGCGGTGGGAGTATTTCAGGGAGTGTGGGAGAATGCATGCGCAGCGTAACATGAGACACAAGCCATAGCATATTGCCGGTACCAGAGGGTTGGCTTCAGTAAAGATGAACTTGAGCACACAAGATAAATATTATGCATGTGGTGCTCCCTCTAGAGCAGGCCTGGGCAATTATTTTGACTCGGGGGCCACATTTAGAGAAAAAAATGTGTCTGGGGGCCGGTATATCTATTTTTAGGAACACTAAAACAAAACCTCATAATAATGTCTGATTGAATGCTAAAAACGTTATGACAGACCGCCTTAAAAAACGTAATGGAATTTTTTTTTCTTTTTCTATGAACCATAAAACACTGAATATTGACTAAATATGAACGTCACACCCTTTTTCGATCGACATATTTTACAATCAAGTGAAACGCAAACAAAAATGCAACAAACGGGGAAATATGAACGCGAAGGGTACAAAATAAACCCACCTACAATCTGATATATATAATATATCACTAAGCTTTAGAACTTTGTTGTAAAAATCTCCCTCCGCGTCTGTGGAAACGCTTCCCGCCCACACTGCTTGGCGCCTCGTCTGAGCTGCTGTGACGTAGATGACCATAGTAACTAATTAGATGACCATAGTAACTAATTAGATGACCATAGTAACTAATTAGATGACCATAGTAACTGGTATATCATCCATAAGCGCAGATTGCAACCATTGAAATACTTTATATAGTTCAAGACTTATGGCCATTTGAAAACATCACTGCACATCATAATGGCAGCTACACATTCCATCTAAAAGATCTAAAAAAAGTATTTGGGAATGTCCGGCGAGCCAGATTGAAAAGCTTAACGGGCCGCATGTGGACCCCGGGCCTTAATTTGCCCAGGTCTGGTTTAAAGGCCTACTGAAATGATTTTTTTTTATTTAAACGGGGATAGCAGATCCATTCTATGTGTCATACTTGATCATTTCGCGATATTGCCATATTTTTGCTGAAAGGATTTAGTAGAGAACAAAGACGATAAAGTTCGCAACTTTTGGTCGCTGATAAACAAAAGCCTTGCCCCTACCGGAAGTAGCGTGACGTCACAAGCTGAAGGGCTGCTCACATTTCCCCATTGTTTACACCAGCAGCGAGAGAGATTCAGACCGAGAAAGCGACGATTACCCCATTCATTTGAGCGAGGATGAAAGATTTGTGGATGAGGAAAGTGAGAGTGAAGGACTATAGTGCAGTGCAGGACGTATCTTTTTTCGCTCTGACCGTAACTTAGGTACAAGGGTTCATTGGATTCCACATTTTCTCCTTTTTCTATTTTGGATCACGGATTTGTATTTTAAACCACCACGGATACTATATCCTCTTGAAAATGAGAGTCGAGAACGCGAAATGGACATTCACAGTGACTTTTATCTCCACGACAATACATCGGCGAAACACTTTAGCTACAGAGCTAACGTGATAGCATCGGGCTCAAATGCAAATATAAACAAAATAAATAAAACCCTGACTGGAAGGATAGACAGAAAATCAACAATACTATTAAACCCTGGACATGTAAATACACGGTTAATGCTTTCCAGCTTGGCGAAGATTAACAATGCTGTTGCTAACGACGCCATTGAAGCTAACTTAGCAACGGGACCTCACAGAGCTATGATAAAAACATTAGCGCACCACCTACGCCAGCCAGCCCTCATCTGCTCATCAACACCCGTGCTCACCTGCATTCCAGCAATCGACGGAAGGACAAAGTACTTCACCCGATCATCCGTGCGGTCGGCGGCTAGCGGCGGCTAGCGTCGGCTAGCGCGTCTGCTATCCAAGTCCTCCTGGTTGTGTTGCTACAGCCAGCCGCTAATACACCGATCCCACCTACAACTTTCTTCTTTGCAGTCTTCATTGTTCATAAAACAAATTGCAAAAGATTCACCAACACAGATGTCCAGAATACTGTGGAATTTTGAGATGAAAACAGAGCTTTTTTGTATTGGATTCAATGGCGTACCAATACTTCCGTTTAACTATTGACGCCACGCGCATACGTCATCATACATAGACGTTTTCAACCGGAAGTTTAGCGGGAAATTTAAAATTGCACTTTATAAGTTAACCCGGCCGTATTGGCATGTGTTGCACTGTTAAGATTTCATCATTGATATGTAAACTATCAGACTGCGTGGTCGGTAGTAATGGGTTTCAGTAGGCCTTTAATACACTGTGGTGCTACCACAATGATTGGGAAAAAAGTTGTGTCAAAGTATCCGATTTTGAACACAAGTTGATTGCATTCTTGCGCATATTTAGTCAATAAATATGTAAACACAAAATGTATTTACTTTTAACATTTTAGGGGAAGCTCAGCTCACTTTGCAATCTTAGAGCAATCACTGACTGATTACACAAATAAAATGGGCACGACTTGACAAGTTATGGTGCTAATTTTAAGATAATGGTATATACAGTATAATTTATTTTTGTCCTAACAAACATTTTTCCAAAAGTCTGTTGTCCAGTGATGCCTCTACTTTGATCATAATAAAGTAACCAAAAAAAGATTATTCTATACATCCTGTCTCCTCTGCATTCAGTGTGTCTGTTCCAGGAAGCACAGGCGTGGAGACTATCAGTCTACTGTGAACGGATATGTGAGAGGAGGCATTACATGGGTAGGAGATTACCACATGCAGACAGGGAGATGAATGAGAAGAATCCTACAAGGACTGGATAATAAACATAATTAAATTAACGTCCTCTAATATTTGAAACCTGGCGTAATTTAGTGGTGCCCCTTTCTTCTGATGCGGTTTCAAATGATGCATAAACTTTCCAGATAGGTTCCTGTGATTAATTAATTTGAGGGCAATACGGAATAGATCTTATATATTATTCTTATTGATCAACAAACCAAGACATGAACGTGCGTTATCTGATTCTCCTATCATACGCTGTCCTTGTTACATTACCTGGCTTATGCGCTACTCCACAGGTGTCAAAATCAAGGCCCGTGGGCCAAATCTGGCCCTGCAACAATATTTGATGTGGCCCGCGAACGCCTGGAAATAATATGCGTTAATAAAATGCTTAATCTTTTCTTACTAAATATGTTTGTTCTTTCCATTTTGACATAAAAAATATGTACTGCATGCAATTGCATATCTTTTAAAATTCAACATTATCAAAATCAAAATATTATATTATCATTAGAGATGTCCGATAATATCGGCCTGCCGATATTACCGGCCGATAAATGCTTTAAAATGTAATATCGGAAATTATCGGTAGCGTTTTTTTATTATCGGTATCGTTTTTTTATTTTTATTTTTTATTTTTTTATTTTTAAATCAACATAAAAAACACAAAATACACTTACAATTAGTGCACCAACCCAAAAAACCTCCCTGTCCCATTTACACTCATTCACACTCATTCACACATTCTTTCTGTTATTAATATTCTGGTTCCTACATTATATATCAATATATATCAATACAGTCTGCAAGGGATACAGTCCGTAAGCACACATGATTGTGCGTGCTGCTGCTCCACTAATAGTACTAACCTTAAACAGTTAATTTTACTCATTTTCATTAATTACTAGTTTCTATGTAACTGTTTTTATATTGTTTAACTTTCTTTTTTATTCAAGAAAATGTTTTTAATTTATTTATCTTATTCTATTTTATTTTATTGTTTTAAAAGGACCTTATCTTCACCATACCTGGTTGTCCAAATTAGGCATAATAATTTGTTAATTCCAGGACTGTATATATCGGTATCGGTTGATATCGGTATCGGTAATTAAGAGTTGGACAACGTCGGATATCGGCAAAAAAGCCATTATCGGACATCCCTAATTATCATGTATTCCAAAAGTGGTTTTTGTTCGAATAAAGATAAATACTGTATTTAAATATCTGCTCGATTTATGATTAAAAATAAATTATCAATCAAATTGTAGACTGTAAAATTGACAATAGATTTTACGGTTAAATTCCGCCGACTGAGTTTTTTTTTACCGTAAAATCAACTAGGGTACTGTTTTTTTTCATACACAGTAAGACACTAAAACATTAAAAAACAAACAAAAAAAACATTAAAACAACAAGATTTTACTTTAAATAAGCTCTGTTGCTTGAATTTTACCGCTAAAAACAGTGGTATTGTTTCTCCAATCCATTCCATTTATTCAATGTTTTTATATGCTTTAAAAACCCACTGCTTTTACTGTAAAATTCTGGTGACTGAGCTGCCAGTTTTTAAAGTAAAATTTAAATATTTTTTTGCAGCTTATGTAAAAAATGTATTGTTAATGTATTATATATATCCATCCATCCATTTTCTACCGCTTGTCTCGTTCGGGGTTGCGGGGGGTGCTGGAGCCTATCTCAGCTGCATTCGGGCGGAAGGCCCGATATATATATATATCGGTAATATATAATTACTTATATATATATATATATATATATATATATATATATATATATATATATATATATATATATATATATATATATATATATATATGTATATATATATATATATATATATATATATGTACACTACCGTTCAAAAGTTTGGGGTCACCCAAACAATTTTGTGGAATAGCCTTCATTTCTAAGAACAAGAATAGACTGTCGAGTTTCAGATGAAAGTTCTCTTTTTCTGACCATTTTGAGCGTTTAATTGACCCCACAAATGTGATGCTCCAGAAACTCAATCTGCTCAAAGGAAGGTCAGTTTTGTAGCTTCCGTAACGAGCTAAACTGTTTTCAGATGTGTGAACATGATTGCACAAGGGTTTTCTAATCATCAATTAGCCTTCTGAGCCAATGAGCAAACACATTGTACCATTAGAACACTGGAGTGATAGTTGCTGGAAATGGGCCTCTATACACCTATGTAGATATTGCACCAAAAACCAGACATTTGCAGCTAGAATAGTAATTTACCACATTAGCAATGTATAGAGTGTATTTCTTTAAAGTTAAGACTAGTGTAAAGTTATCTTCATTGAAAAGTACAGTGCTTTTCCTTCAAAAATAAGGACATTTCAATGTGACCCCAAACTTTTGAACGGTAGTGTATATATATATATATATATATATATATACACTACTCATTGTTAAAATCGGCCCTCTGAGGGCAACCATAACGGCGATGTGGCCCTCAATGAAAATGAGTTTGACACCCCTGCTCTACTCGGACAGTATTATGAACATTCTGTATATTATGGGATGGCTGGTCATGTGATGGATGTAAGAGGCGTGAGAAACTCAAGACCCTGATGCTGTGTTGTGGGAAAAGTAGAATTCAGCTGACCAGACACTTCCCACTGTCCGTGATGGAAATTTCCAATAGGAAAGTGCAGACAGAACACATTCAAGAGGGGGCTTTCTTCGCGACGTTTACAGTTATTGTGCATGTAACAGCCCGGATTTAAGCGCAGTACGGGCAGCACAGCAGTTCAGGAGAGGTCACGACCCATTTCACGGGGAGCTGCTCGGAAGGCGAGATGTTATGTGAGATCAGCACACAATTTATTTCCATAGCTCACATACGCCTAACTGGCATCAGATGAAGTTGCACAATCGACATCATATTCTAACCCTCCTGCATTGAGAATGTGAGCAAAGGCAGGCTATACTGTATGTACTGGAGGTGTGAAGACACACAGATGCATTTAAAGGTGTTCATTTTAACGGGGCAATATGCAAAACTATGTTTTGTTGGCATCTTTTCAACAAATCATGAAGTGCAGAAAAATTTAAATTGCAATATCTATCACATTGGTAATGGTACAGAAATAGTTGTATTTGTTTCGGACATCCTTAACGCCGGACGTTCTACATAATTTTTTTAGGCCTTTAAAGGCCTACTGAAAGCCACTACTACCGACCACGCAGTATGATAGTTTATATATCAATGATGAAATCTTAACATTGCAACACATGCCAATACAGCCGGGTTAACTTATAAAGTGCAATTTTAAATTTCCCGCTAAACTTCCGGTTGAAAACGTCTATGTATGATGACGTATGCGCGTGACGTCACTAGTTAAACGGAAGTATTCGGACACCATTGAATCCAATACAAAAAACTCTGTTTTCACCTCAAAATTCCACAGTATTCTGGACATCTGTGTTGGTGAATCTTTTGCAATTTGTTTAATGAACAATGAAGACTGCAAAGAAGAAAGCTGTAGGTGGGATCGGTGTATTAGCGGCTGGCTGTAGCAACACAATCAGGAGGAGTTTGGTTTGGATAGCAGACGCGCTATCCGACGCTAGCCGCCGACCGCACGGATGATCGGGTGAAGTCCTTCGTCCTTCCGTCGATCGCTGGAACGCAAGTGAGCACGGGTGTTGATGAGCAGATGAGGGCTGGCTGGCGTAGGTGGAGCGCTATTGTTTTTATCATAGCTCTGTGAGGTCCAGTTGCTAAGTTAGCTTCAAAGGCGTCGTTAGCAACAGCATTGTTAAGCTTCGCCAGGCTGGAAAGCATTAACCGTGTAGTTACATGTCCATGGTTTAATAGTATGGTTGATTTTCTGTCTATCCTTCCAGTCAGGGATTTATTTCTTTTGTTTCTATCTGCATTTAAGCACAATGCTATCACGTTAGCTCCGTAGCTAAAGTGCTTCGCCGATGTATTGTCGTGGAGATAAAAGTCACTGTGAATGTCCATTTCGCGTTCTCAACTCTCATTTTCAAGAGGATATAGTATCCGAGGTGGTTTAAAATACAAATCCGTGATCCACAATAGAAAAAGGAGAGAGTGTGGAATCCAATGAGCCAGCTTGTACCTAAATTACGGTCAGAGCGAAAAAAGATGCGTCCTGCACTGCACTCTAGTCCTTCACTCTCACGTTCCTCATCCACGAATCTTTCATCCTGGCTCAAATTAATGGGGTAATCGTTGCTTTCTCGGTCCGAATCGCTCTCGCTGCTGGTGTAAACAACGGGGAAATGTGAGGAGCCTTTCAACTTGTGACGTCACGCTACTTCCGATACAGGCAAGGCTTTTTTTATCAGCGACCAAAAGTTGCGAACTTTATCGTCGATGTTCTCTACTAAATCCTTTCAGCAAAAATATGGCAATATCGCGAAATAATCAAGTATGACACATAGAATAGATCTGCTATCCCCGTTTAAATAAAAACATTTCATTTCAGTAGGCCTTTAACATCAAAACTGTAGCCGCCATTATGATTTGCAGTGCTGTTTTAAAATGACCGTAAGTCTTGGTTTCAATGGTTGAAAGCTGCGCTTTTGGGTGTTATAGGAGTTATTACGGTAATCTACGTCACTGCAGCTCAGACGAGGAACAAAGCAGAGTGGGCGGGGTTTGTTTTCAGAGCAGACAGCCCCAAATGCATGTGTCAGGAACAGATCCATCCATCCATCCATTTTCTACCGTTTGTCCCTTTTTGGGGTCGCGGGGGGTGCTGGAGTCTATCTCAGCGGCATTCGGGCGGAAGGCGGGGTACACACTGGACAAGTCGCCACCTCATCGCAGGGCCAACACAGCTAGACAGACAACATTCACACTCACATTCACACACTAGGGCCAATTTAGTGTTGCCAATCAACCTATCCCCAGGTGCATGTCTTTGGAGGTGGGAGGAAGTCCTCGTTGGGAACCCACGCAGTCACAGGGAGAACATGCAAACTCCACACAGAAAGATCCCGAACCTGGGATTTAACTCAGGACTAGAGATGCGGAAGCACATTTTTACAACAAATTTATGCATAAAAGTGATAATATATCATATTGTAGGTGTTTATTACACATTGCATTCATATTTTGCTGTTTGTTAAATTTTTGTTGTGTTTTGCTTGATTGTAAAAGGTACACAACTATCGAGGAGCTGGTCTGAGAACTATAAGAGGAGCGATGTTCATATGTTGTTAATATTCAGTGTTTTATTGTTCATCCTTAATATTGTAAATCCCACTTTCTTTGTTTTCGTGTGAATATTGGGTGTCCCGTTCAGTAAAAAAACGTAAAATTCCATTCCGTTTTTTTTTGTGGTGGTCTGTCATAACTTTTTTAGAACTCTATCAGACATTGTGACTTTTGGTATTAGTGTTCCTGAAAAAAATAGACCCAAACATACATACTGTACAGCAGATTTGTACAGCTAAATGTGTATATATCATTTATACACACATACACATTGGGCCCCCAGACACAATTTCTTCTCTCAATGTGGCCCCCGAGTCAAAATATTTGCCCAGCTCTGCATTTGTAATTTTCCTGAGGGAACTCTCCTGAAGGAATCAATAAAGTACTATCCATCTATCTAACACTTGCACAATTCAACGCAGCTACCTCAAAAAAGTGGAAAGGCTATCTAAAAAAAGATGCACTTTAGAATAGGGACACAAAGTCAACAAAGTTGCAAAAAAAAAAAACAAGACAGTCTCTTCTTCAAAGAAAATGCCTTTAATATTTATGGCAAGTCTTAAAGGCCTACTGAAAGCCACTACTACCGACCACGTAGTCTGATAGTTTATATATCAATGATGAAATCTTAACATTGCAACACATGCCAATACGGCCGGGTTAACTTATAAAGTGCAATTTTAAATTTCCTGCTAAACTTCCGGTTGAAAACGTCTTTGGATGATGACGTATGCGCGTGACGTAGCCAGTGAAACAGAAGTATTGGTACCCCATTGAAAACAATACAAAATAGCTCTGTTTTCATCTCATAATTCCACAGTATTCTGGAAATCTGTGTTGGTGAATCTTTTGCAATTTGTTTAATGAACAATGGAGACTGCAAAGAAGAAAGTTGTAGGTGGGATCGGTGTATTAGCGGCTTGCTTTAGCAACACAACCAGGAGGACTTACTTGGATAGCAGACGCGCTAGCCGACGCTAGCCGACGCTAGCCGCCAACCGTACGGATGATTGGGTGAAGTCCTTCGTCGCGCCGTCGATCGCTGGAACGCAGGTGAGCACGGGTGTTGATGAGCAGATGAGGGCTGGCTGGCGTAGGTGGAGTGCTAATGTTTTTATCATAGCTCTGTGAGGTCCGGTTGCTAAGTTAGCAACAGCATTGTTAGGCTTAGCCAGGCTGAGAATTATTAACCGTGTAGTTACATGTCCATGGTTTAATAGTATTGTTGATCTTCTGTCCATCCTTCCAGTCAGGGATTTATTTATTTTGTTTCTATCTGCATTTCAGCCAGATGCTATCACGTTAGCTCAGTAGCTAAAGAGCTTTGCAGATGTATTGTCGTGGAGATAAAAGTCACTGTGAATGTCCATTTCGCGTTCTCGACTCTCATTTTCAAGAGGATATAGTATCCGAGGTGGTTTAAAATACAAATCCGTGATCCACAATAGAAATAGGAGAGAGTGTGGAATCCAATGAGCCAGCTTGTACCTAAGTTACGGTCATAGCGAAAAAAGGTATGTCTTGCACTGCATTCTAGTCCGTCACTCTAACGTTCCTCATCCACAAATCTTTCATCCTCGCTCAAATTAATGGGGTAATTGTCGCTTTCTCGGTCCGAATCGCTCTAGCTGCATTGAAAACAATAGGAAAATATGAGGAGGCGAACAACTGACTACGTCACGCTACTTCCGGTAGGGGCAAGGCTTTTTTTTATCAGAGACCAAAAGTTGCGAACTTTATCGTCGTCGTTCTATACTAAATCCTTTCAGCAAAAATATGGCAATATCGCGAAATGATCAAGTATGACACATGGAATGGATCTGCTATCCCCGTTTAAATAAAAAAATGTCATTTCAGTAGGCCTTTAAAACAGGTAGGAAGAAGCAAAGCTTGTTTAGTATGACTACTAACCCTTTTCCAGGGCTCAACAATTGCTGATGGTCACTTTATATGTTTAATCTGGTGACTATTTTCTAATAGGAAGAGAAAAGAATAGAGAATGGAAAGGGGAAAAAAAGATACTATTGGAAATAAATAAGGAAATAAGACATACCGGCGCTGTATCATGGGCATAGGTTGGCATGACCACATCTCAAATGAGGAAGTTCTCCAAAGAGCTGGAATGATGAGCCAGGAGTCCACCTTTATGAGGTCACAACTTTGATGGAAAAGGTTACAGCTTGCGCATGGACACCAAAGGTCTCTTTGGAGAACTCAAGTCAGGCGAATTTTTCACTGGCCGCCCCCTCCTCTGCTTCAAGCATATCTTGATTAGTCAGCTTAAAGGCCTACTGAAACCCACTACTACCGACCACGCAGTCTGATAGTTTATATATCAATGATGAAATCTTAACATTGCAACACATGCCAATACGGCCGGGTTAACTTATAAAGTGCAATTTTAAATTTCCCGGCAAACTTCCGGCTGAAAACGTTTTGATATGATGACGTATGCGCGTGACGTCAACGGTTGAAGCGGAAGTATTCGGAGCCCATTGAATCCAATACAAAAAGCTCTGTTTTTATCTCAAAATTCCACAGTATTCTGGACATCAGTGTTGGTGAATCTTTTGCAATTTGTTTAATGAACAATGAAGACTGCAAAGAAGAAAGCTGTAGGTGGGATCGGTATTTTAGCGGCGGACTACAGCAACACAACCAGGAGGACTTTGAGGATAGCAGACGCGCTAGCCGAACGACCTCACCTTGACTTCCTCCGTCTCCGGGCCGCCGACCGCATCGGTGATCGGGTGAAGTCCTTCGTCGTACCGTCGATCGCTGGAACGCAGGTAAACACAGGTCGTGATGAGCAGATGAGAGCTGGCAAATGTGCAGAGCTAATGTTTTTAGCATAGCCCTGTCGAGGTTCCGTAGCTAAGTTAGCTTCAATGGCGTCGTTAGCAACAGCATTGCTAAGCTTCGCCAAGCTGGAAAGCATCAACCGTGTAGTTACATGTCCAGAGTTTGGTAGTATTGTTGATCTTCTGTCTATCCTTCCAGTCAGGGACTTATTTGTTTTGTTTCTATATGCAGTAGCCCGATGCTATCACGTTAGCTCAGTAGCTAAAGTGCTACACCGATGTATTGTCGTGGAGATAAAAGTCACTGTGAATGTCCATTTTGCGTTCTCGACTCTCATTTTCAAGAGGATATAGTATCCGAGGTGGTTTGAAATACAAATCCGTGAAGCACAATAGAAAAAGGAGAGAGTGTGGTATCCAATGAGCCAGCTTGTACCTAAGTTACGGTCAGAGCGAAAAAAGATACGTTCTGCACTGCACGCTAGTCCTTCACTTTCACGTTCCTCATCCACGAATCTTTCATCCTCGCTCAAATTAATGGGGTAATCGTCGCTTTCTCGGTCCAAATCTCTCTCGCTGCTGGTGTAAACAATAGGAAAATGTGAGCAGTCCTTCCTCCGGTGTCGTCACGCTACTTCCGGTAGGGGCAAGGCTTTTTTTATCAGAGACCAAAAGTTGCTAACTTTATCGTCGTTGTTCTATACTAAATCCTTTTAGCAAAAATATGGCAATATCGCGAAATGATCAAGTATGACACATAGAATGGATCTGCTATCCCCGTTTAAATAAAAAAATGTCATTTCAGTAGGCCTTTAAGCAAGCCGAAATCCCTCCTAATAACCTGGAAAAAGTTGCTATGAATCAGGCAGACTGGAGCATTCTGAGATAGTCAGAAAGCCGCTTAAAGATCGTCTGGAAACCAAAATCTATGAGCAATTTTGGCCGAAAAACCACCATTACATGTTGTGTAGACCAGTGGTTCTCAACCTTTTTTCAGTGATGTACCCCCTGTGAACATTTTTTTTAATTCAAGTACCCCCTAATCAGAGCAAAGCATTTTTGGTTGAAAAAAAAAAGAGATAAAGAAATAAAATACAGCACTATGTCATCAGTTTCTGATTTATTAAATTGTATAACAGTGCAAAATATTGCTCATTTGTTGTGGTCTTTCTTGAACTATTTGGAAAAAAATATATAAAAATAACTAAAAACTTGTTAAAAAATAAACAAGTGATTCAATTATAAAGATTTCTACACATAGAAGTAATCATCGACTTAAAGTGCCCTCTTTGGGGATTGTAATAGAGATCCATCTGGATTCATGAACTTAATTCTAAACATTTCTGCACAAAAAAATAAATCTTTAACATCAATATTTATGGAACATGTCCCAAAAAAATCTAGCTGTCAACACTGAATATTGCATTGTTGCATTTCTTTTCACAGTTCTTTTTGACAGACATTTTAGTGAGGGTCAAACCATCATGGCATGGGGGAAACTCTGGGTTTATGGTAATGAATGGAATAGCCTACTTGATTTGATGTTCAGTTTATGAACTTACATTCATATTTTGTTGAAGTATTATTCAATAAATATATTTATAAAGGGTTTTTGAATTGTTGCTATTTTTAGAATATTTTAAAAAAAATCTCACGTACCCCTTGGCATACCTTCAAGTACCCCCAGGGGTACACGTACCCCCATTTGAGAACCACTGGTGTAGACCACAAGGAAGGGTTTCAAATGTAGGGGGAAAAAAATCAGCACTGCTAGCGCTGTGGCCCATAGGGTAAATGGCAATATTCAGACAAATTTGCCATTATATTATTTTCAGTGACAGAGCAGAAAGACACTAGGAATAAGTTTGCGGTAAAAAATTTAAAAACATTTACCGTATTTTTCGGACTATAAGGCGCACTTAAAATCCTTTCATTTTCGCCTTATAGCCTAATGTACGGAATCATTGTGGTTGTGCTTATCGACCTCAAAGCTATTTTATTTGGTACAGTCACACATAAGAGATACGTGTAGACTGCAATATGATGGCAGTCACACATAAGAGATACGTGTAGACTGCAATGTGACTCAAGTAAACAACACCAAAATTGTGTATGTTCCATTGAAAATATAGAACATTACACACGGCGCTCAAAAATCTATCAAAATGTTTTAGTACGACTTTGGTAAGCTATGAAGCCGCACCGCTTGATGGATTGTACTGTGCTTCAACATAGGAGTATTGTTATGGTGTGTGTGTAAGGTAAGACATATTATCTGGCGTTTTGTTTCGCGGTATTATGCAAAAGCAACTTTTCTTACCTTCTGGTACTTGCTGATCTGTATTTGGGATCTGCATAAATCCTGAAAATTCCGCCTTTGTAGTCTGTGGCGACACCGTAGTCGATAAGCTTCTTCTTTTGCTCCATCTTCTTGTTATGGAACATTCATCCTCCGCTGTTGCCATTTCTAATATAAAGTAGTGTAAAGTTCTTACTTACCGTATTTTTCGGACTATAAGTCGCAGTTTTTTTCATAGTTTGGCCCGGGGTGCGACTTATACTCAGGAGCGATTTATGTGTGAAATTATTAACACATTACCGTAAAATATCAAATAATATTATTAGCTCATTCACGTAAGAGACTAGACGTATAAGATTTCATGGGATTTAGCGATTAGGAGTGACAGATTGTTTGGTAAACGTATAGCATGTTCTATATGTTATAGTTATTTGAATGACTCTTACCATAATATGTTACGTTAACATACCAGGCACGTTCTCAGTTGGTTATTTATGCGTCATATAACGTACACTTATTCAGCCTGTTGTTCACTATTCTTTATTTATTTTAAATTGCCTTTCAAATGTCTATTCTTGGTGTTGGGTTTTATCAAATAAATTTCCCCCCAAAAATGTGACTTATACTCCAGTGCGACTTATATATGTTTTTTTCCTTCTTTATTATGCATTTTCGGCCGGTGCGACTTATACTCCGGAGCGACTTATACGGTATATCTGTCAGTAAACTCGCCATAAAAGCGGTAAAACATACCGGTGTAGTGAGTTTACATTATTCACCCAAGGAACTTTAGTTTATTAGAGAGTTCAGGTCGGACGGTTTTTCACGGGACACATTTCCGGCGTTGTTGTTGTTTTCGGATGAGGAGATGCTGCTCCGTTATTGATTTAAGTAAAGTCTGAATGTCATTAAAACAGTTAGCTCCATCTTTTGACACTTCTTCCACTCCCGTCCTTGCACGCTACACCGCTACAACAAAGATGACGGGGAGAAGACGCTGTCGTAGGTGAGCCACGTAAATAAGACCGCCCACAAAACTGCAAATCCTGAAGAGATGCTCAGGAAGCTACTTGAAAATGGTCTGTAAAACATACACTACCGTTCAAAAGTTTGGGGTCACATTGAAATGTCCTTATTTTTGAAGGAAAAGCACTGTACTTTTCAATGAAGATAACTTTAAACTAGTCTTAACTTTAAAGAAATACACTTCATACATTGCTAATGTGGTAAATGACTATTCTAGCTGCAAATGTCTGGTTTTTGGTGCAATATCTACATAGGTGTATAGAGGCCCATTTCCAGCAACTATCACTCCAGTGTTCTAATGGTACAATGTGTTTGCTCATTGGCTCAGAAGGCTAATTGATGATTAGAAAACCCTTGTGCAATCATGTTCACACATCTGAAAACAGTTTAGCTCGTTACAGAAGCTACAAAACAGACCTTCCTTTGAGCAGATTGAGTTTCTGGAGCATCACATTTGTGGGGTCAATTAAACGCTCAAAATGGCCAGAAAAAGAGAACTTTCATCTGAAACTCGACAGTCTATTCTTGTTCTTAGAAATAAAGGCTATTCCACAAAATTGTTTGGGTGACCCCAAACTTTTGGACGGTATTGTAATCCATGCAACATTTGGACCAAAGAACCACCATTACATGTTATGTAGACCACAAGATAGGGTTTAACATTTAGAAAAAAATCATATTATGACGCCTTTAATGAGCCTTATAATCCGGTTCGCCTTTTGTATGAAAAAAACATGAATATACCCGTTCATCGGCAGTGCGCCTTTTAATCCGGTGCGCCCTATGGTCCGAAAAATACGTTATATCGTTAAATGAATTGTGTCCTTCCTCTGTGCAGAAAAGCTCGCTGAAGCTCAGAGGCGTTTTGCCACTCTGCAGAATGAGCTGCAGTCTTCACTGGACGCCCAGCGCGAGAGCAACGCTCCGCCGGGGCTGCGCAAACGCAAGACCGTGTTCCACCTGTCGCAGGAGGAACGCTGCAAGCACCACAACATCAAGGACCTGAAGCTCGCCTTCAGTGAGTTCTACCTGAGCCTAATCCTGCTGCAGAACTACCAGGTACAATGTCAATGAAAATATGGTGGGGCTGTTTTACCGTGTTACCTGAAACATTACCTATGTACTTTGCTGTCCACAGAATCTGAACTTCACAGGTTTCCGCAAGATCCTGAAGAAACATGACAAGGTCCTGGATACCTGTCGCGGGGCCGACTGGCGTGTGGCTCACGTGGAGGTGGCGCCATTCTACACCTGCAAGAAGATCACACATCTCATCAGTGAGACCGAGGTACGACATTATCAAGGCAAGGTATCACTGCATGGATGGAATCACTGTTCTTTGTGCATCTAGACGTTGGTAACCACAGAGCTGGAAGGAGGAGATCGTCAGCGGGCGATGAAGAGGTTGAGAGTTCCTCCGCTGGGAGCCGCTCAGGTCAGAAAGTGCAGCACTGTTTTACTGGAAAATCCTCAAAAACAGACCTGATAAAATACAAAACCCAAAACCAGTGAAGTTGGCACAGTGTGTAAATCGTAAATAAAAACAGAAAACAATGATTTGCAAATCCTTTTCAGCTTATATTCAATTGAATAGACTGCAAAGACAAGATATTTAATGTTGGAACTAAGAAACTGAATTTTTTTGTGCAAATAATCATTAACTCAGAATTTAATGGCAGCAACACATTGCAAAAAGGTTGGCACAGGGGCATTTTTACCTCTGTGTTACATGGCCTTTCCTTTTAACAACACTCAGTAAACGTTTGGGAACTGAGGAGACCAATTTTTGAAGCTTTTCAGCTGGAATTCTTTCTCATTCTTGCTTGATGTACAGCTTAAGTTGTTCAACAGTCCGGGATCTCCGTTGTGGTATTTTAGGCTTCATATTGCGCCATACATTTTCAATGGGAGACAGTTCTGGACTACAGGCAGGTCAGTCTAGTACCGGCACTCTTTTACTATGAAGCCACGCTGTTGAAACACGTGGCTTGGCATTGTCTTGCTGAAATAAGCAGGGGCGTCCATGATAACGTTTTATTTACGACCAACTTCACTGGTTTTGGAGTTTGTAAATTGTATGTTTCCAAGAGCATTACTTACTTACCATGCCTAAACAGCTATACATTCCTGCCATCACTAGCTGTCTGTGTGTAAATGACCACAATGTATCCCACTGGATATCTGCCTAATTTTCTCATGCATTTTAATGCACAGTTTAAGTATAGTTGCTCTTCCATAGTGGTAAACTACAGATTAAACACTAACATACTACATCTTAACAGTTTATTTAATAACAAAACATTCATCATTTCAAAGCAGTGTATGGGGTTAGTCATATTTACTATAATATTATGTACTAAAATACATCCATCCATCTTCTTCCGCTTATCCGAGGTCGGGTCGCGGGGGCAGCAGCCTAAGCAGGGAAGCCCAGACTTTCCTCTCCCCAGCCACTTCGTCCAGCTCTTCCCGGGGGATCCCGAGGCGTTCCCAGGCCAGCCGGGAGACATAGTCTTCCCAACGTGTCCTGGGTCTTCCCCGTGGCCTCCTACCGGTTGGACGTGCCCTAAACACCTCCCTAGGGAGGCGTTCGGGTGGCATCCTGACCAGGCCAAAAGTTTGGACACACCTTCTCCTCATTTAATGCGTTTTCTTTATTTTCATGACTATTTACATTGTAGATTGTCACTGAAGGCATCAAAACTATGAATGAACACATGTGGAGTTATGTACTTAACAAAAAAAGGGGAAATAACTGAAAACATTGGCAACACTAAATTGGCACTGGTGTGTGAGTGTGAATGTTGTCTGTCAATCTGTGTTGGCCCTTTGATGAGGTGGCGACTTGTCCAGGGTGTACCCCGCCTTCCGCCAGAATACAGCTGAGATAGGCTCCAGAACCCCCCGCGACCCAGACAGGGATAAGTGGTAGAAAATGGATGGATGAATGTTTTATATTCTAGTTTCTTCAAAATAGCCACCCTTTGCTCTGATTACTGCTTTGCACACTCTTGGCATTCTCTCGATGAGCTTCAAGCACACCTGTGAAGTGAAAACCATTTCAGGTGACTACCTCTTGAAGCTCATTGAGAGAATGCCAAGAGTGTGCGAAAAAGTAATCAGAGCAAAGGGTGGCTATATTGAAGAAACTAGAATATAAAACATGTTTTCAGGTATTTTACCTTTTTTTGTTAAGTACATAACTCCACATGTGTTCATTCATAGTTTTGATCCCTTCAGTGACAATCTACAATTTAAATAGTCATGAAAATAAAGAAAACGCATTGAACGAGAGGGTGTCTGTACTGTATAACAGTGACGTGCAGTCAGTGGAGGCAGGTGAGGCGGGGCCTCACGTGCCATCATGGAAAGAAAAAAAATGTAAAAAGAAAAAAAAATTATTAAATTGTTATGTATCCAGTGATTATACTATAAAGTTATTTTCCATTTAACTTCACCAGTTTTAGATTATTTTTATTCAAATTCGCTGAATTTTCACATTTGCCGTTCAAATACTGAGAAGAGACTTGCTGTGATCAGCAGCCAGTTGAGGCACGTCACTGCGTTGTGCCTCAACATGGATTGCGGACTCGGCTAACTGCTGGCCTGCTGTGCAGTGAGACCGAATTGCTATATGAACTAGATTATACATTTCCATAGTTTAGTTAGCTGAGGTATATAATGTACAGTGTATTTTGTCAACAACTGTATGTGTGTAAGTATTTCTTCTGCTGAGCAATCATAAAACTGCTGCGAAGACGCACTGGCTGAGGCTCGCAGTAATCCCGCCTCCTGGTGGTAGAGAATGCACCCCCGCCGTAGAATGCACCCTCTAACGGGAGTGTTATATCAACTAAAGCCCACACTTAAACTTTCCACGTGCAAGATTGAATCTATTTAAAAAAGTAATTTAATAAGAAGCCAAAAAGTGCAAAAACAATAATGTTCGTGTTGGAGGAGTTGTGAATGACTGCAGGGCCACAACATTAGGTACACCTGCAGACTGCAGCACGGATTTCATATTTCATTCATTCACAACTCCTCCAACACGAACATTATTGTTTTTGCACATTTTGGCTTCTTATTAAATAACTTTTTAAAATAGATTCAATCTTGCACGTGGAAAGTTTAAGTGTGGGCTTTAGTTGATACAACACTCCCGTCAGGGGGTGCATTCTACGGCGGGGGTGCATTAATCCAGCACAACAGCGGCGCATGGACTTCATTTATAAGTAAAGGTAAGACCATAATAACGTTTTTTTTATTAAATGTGCTTTTGTGTGCTACAGTTTGTATGTGTAAAGTTAAAGGTAAGTTAAAGTACCAATGATTGTCACACACACACTAGGTGTAATGAAATTTGTCCTCTGCATTTGACCCATCCCTTGATCACCCCCTGGGAGGTGAGGGGAGCAGTGGGCAGCAGCGGCGCCGCGCCCGGGAATAATTTTTGGTGATTTAACCCCCAATTCCAACCCTTGATGCTGAGTGCCAAGCAGGGAAGAATGCTGGTATGAGCTTTTAAACATAACCCGTTAACTGCTGCCAATCAAATGGTGAATAAGATACTCTTTAGGGTTCATATGTTTGTAAATCTGACTGTGATGAAGTCAGTGCCTCACCAGCCATGAACCTCACTGCACGTCACTGCTGTATAATGATACTATAATTGAATGGTTAATAGAAATCTGACAGTTATTATTAAAGCTGTGTGTTATTTTTAATAATTAGGGTAACAAAAAAATGTTTGAGTAAGCAAGGGACCTCCAAAAAAATACTATAAATGTAGGTATTTAATTTTTTTTAATGGTTAACCGGGAAAAGCTAATGAAAACTGTTTGAAATGATAATTGGATAGCTGTGATTGATCCAAAAATGAATGTTAATGAATATTTATTAGAGCCACAATTAACATTTTGGTGTATTTTAATGTTGATAATAATTGTTGACCTGTGTTGATGTAGCCTGCGTTGGCATGGACAACCTTTCGTGTGGGTCTGTACTGCGGCATCTTCATCATCCTCGCCGTCGCCTTCACCCTTACTGGTAACTCCACTATATTATATATTATTAATAAAACACTTTTCTTTTCGTCCACTCAAAGACTTCTGTCAGGTGTTGATGTCATTCCTCTATCTTGTGTTTTTGTTTTTTTCACCAGGCGCGGTGTTCATCCGCTATGAAAATGTGTGGCCACTGGTGAGGATTTACCGGGGCGGCTTTCTCCTAATCCAGTTCCTGTTCCTGTTGGGCATTAACACGTATGGTTGGAGACAAGCGGGTGTCAACCATGTGCTCATCTTCGAGATCAATCCTAGGAACAACCTCTCACACCAACACCTGTTTGAGGTCAGGATGAAACGCGTGTGGATTTGAAGTATTCCGGACAATGATCGCTTTCTGTTTTCGCCGTCATTTTGTGCCTTTTGTGTTGCAGATCGCTGGTTTCCTCGGCGTGTTGTGGTGTCTCAGCATCCTTTCGTGTCTCTACTCGGAGTACCTCTACCTTCCCATGCAGATCAACCCCCTCATCCTCTATGGCTTCATGCTGCTCTTTTTCATCAACCCCTTCAAGACCTGCTACTACAAGTCACGTTTTTGGCTCCTCAAGCTGCTGGTTAGTACACATGCTGCCATACTTGCCAACCTTGAGACCTCCGATACCGGGAGGTGGGGGGTGGTGGGTGGTGGGGTGGGGCGTGGTCGGGGGTGGTGCGGGGGCGTGGTTAAGAGGGGAATATATTTAAGCTAGAATTCACCAACTCAAGTATTTCATATATATATATATATATATATATATATATATATATGTATGTGTATGAAATACTTGACTTTCAGTGAATTCTAGCTATATATATATATATATATATATATATATTTATTTATTTTATTGTACATGTAAATAAAAGAAATACTTGAATTTCAGTGTTCTGGAGGCTATCCAGTAGATGGCAGTATTGTCCTGTTTAAGAGTGTCACAACATTGCTGTTTACGGCAGACGAACTGCTTTACGGTAGACTAAACGTGACTGCTGTTGTTGTGTGTTGTTACCGCGCTGGGAGGACGTTAATGAAACTGCCTAACAATAAACCCACATAAGAAACCAAGAACTCGCCCTCGATCATTCTACAGTTATGACGTCATTGGGCAGGCAAGCTGTTTATATTGTGGGAAAGCGGACGTGAGAACAGGCTGTCCCCACTCAGGCCCGCATTGAGCTGGAGGGGGCGTGGCCTCCAGCTCCGGCTGAATACCGGGAGTTTGTCGGGAGAGGCGCTGAATACCGGGAGTCTCCCGCTAAAAACGGGAGGGTTGGCAAGTATGCATGCTGCTGCTGTGCGTCTTCTATGTTTAGTTAACCAAGAGCCTGATATACTAAATGTTTGCGTGCAAACTTGATACCACACGCAAAGCTTACCTACTAAACTTGTGTGCAGAGGATTGCACCCCTTAAAGGGGAACCGTTAGACAAATCCAACTTTTTTTTACCTGTTCGTATTTGGTTTTGTGTATTTGGGATCTGCATAAGTCCCGAAAATATGAACTCAAACTATGGAGGTGTGGCGGAGATATTTATAAAACAATCTTGCCTTCTTTTATACTTCCTTTAAACCAGACTCTGGGCAAATTATGGCCGTTAAGCTTTTCCATCTGGCCCGCCGGACATTCCCAAATAATTTTTTTAGTTTTTTAAGATCAAAACTGTAGCTGCCATTATGATGTGCAGCGATGTTTTCAAATTACCGTAAGTCTTGAACTATACAAAGTATTTCAATGGTTGGAATCTGCGCTTTTGCATTATATACCGTATTTTCCGGACTATAAGTCTGAGTTTTTTTCATAGTTTGGCCGGGGGTGCGACTTATACTCAGGAGCGACTTATGTGTGAAATTATTAACACATTACCGTAAAATCCATCCACCCATCCATCCATCTTCTTCCGCTTATCCGAGGTCGGGTCGCGGGGGCAGCAGCCTAAGCAGGGAAACCCAGACTTCCCTCTCCCCAGCCACTTCGTCCAGCTCTTCCCGGGGGATCCCGAGGCATTCCCAGGCCAGCTGGGAGACATAGTCTTCCCAACGTGTCCTAGGTCTTCCCCGTGGCCTCCTACCGGTCGGACGTGCCCTAAGGAGGCATTCTGGTGGCATCCTGACCAGATGCCCGAACCACCTCATCTGGCTCCTCTCGATGTGGAGGAGCAGCGGCTTTACTTTGAGCACCCCCCGGATGGCAGAGCTTCTCACCCTATCTCTAAGGGAGAGCCCCGCCACCCGGCGGAGGAAACTAATTTCGGCCGCTTGTACCCGTGATCTTGTCCTTTAGGTCATAACCCAAAGCTCATGACCATAGGTGAGGATGGGAACGTAGATCGACCGGTAAATTGAGAGCTTTGCCTTCCGGCTCAGCTCCTTCTTCACCACAACGGATCGATACAGCGTCCGCATTACTGAAGACGCCGCACCGATCCGCCTGTCGATCTCACGATCCACTCTTCCCTCACTCGTGAACAAGACTCCGAGGTACTTGAACTCCTCCCCTTGGGGCAGGGTCTCCTCCCCAACCCGTAGATGGCACTCCACCCTTTTCCGGGCGAGAACCATGGACTCGGACTTGGAGGTGCTGATTCTCATCCCAGTCGCTTCACACTCAGCTGCGAACCGATCCAGTGAGAGCTGAAGGTCCTGGCCAGATGAAGCCATCAGGACCACATCATCTGCAAAAAGCAGAGACCTAATCCTGCAGCCACCAAACTGGATCCCCTCAACGCCCTGACTGCGCCTAGAAAATCTGTCCATAAAAGTTATGAACAGAATCGGTGACAAAGGGCAGCCTTGGCGGAGTCCAACCCTCACTGGAAACGTGTCCGACTTACTGCCGGCAATGCGGACCAAACTCTGGCACTGATCATACAAGGAGCGGACCGCTACAATAAGACAGTCCGATACCCCATACTCTCTGAGCACTCTCCACAGGACTTCCCGAGGGACACGGTCGAATGCCTTCTCCAAGTCCACAAAACACATGTAGACTGGTTGGGCAAACTCCCATGCACCCTCAAGGACCCTGCCGAGAGTATAGAGCTGGTCCACAGTTCCACGACCAGGACGAAAACCACACTGTTCCTCCTGAATCTGAGGTTCGACTATCCGGCGTAGCCTCCTCTCCAGCACACCTGAATAGACCTTACCGGGAAGGCTGAGGAGTGTGATCCCACGATAGTTAGAACACACCCTCCGGTTCCCCTTCTTAAAGAGAGGAACCACCACCCCGGTCTGCCAATCCAGAGGTACCGCCCCCGATATCCACCCGATGCTGCAGAGTCTTGTCAACCAAGACTGCCCCACAGCATCCAGAGCCTTAAGGAAACAAATAATATTATTTAGCTCATTCACGTAAGAGACTAGACGTATAAGATTTCATGGGATTTAGCGATTAGGAGTGACAGATTGTTTGGTAAACGTATAGCATGTTCTATATGTTATAGTTATTTGAATGACTCTTACCATAATATGTTACGTTAACATACCAGGCACGTTCTCAGTTGGTTATTTATGCCTCATATAACGTACACTTATTCAGCCTGTTGTTCACTATTCTTTATTTATTTTAAATTGCCTTTCAAATGTCTATTCTTGGTGTTGGGTTTTATCAAATACATTCCCCCAAAAATGCGACTTATACTCCAGTGCGACTTATATATGTTTTTTCCCTTCTTTATTATGCATTTTCGGCAGGTGCGACTTATACTCCGGTGCGACTTATACTCCGAAAAATACGGTGCTAGTTAAACGCGGAAGAAGATTTTTACAACAAAGTTCTAAAGCATAGTGATGTATCAGATATATCAGATAGTAGGTGTTTTGTTTTTTAACCCTTCGCGTTCATATTTCGCTGTATATGTTGCATTTTTGTTGCGTTTCGCCGGATTGTAAAATATGTCGATTGAGAGGGGGTGTGACGTTCATATTTTGTAGATCTTCAGTGTTTTATTGTTCATAGTTAAGATTGTAAATCCCACATTCTTTATTTTCATGTACATTCTGAATGTCTCATTCAGTAAAAAATTGTTTTATACCATAACGTTTTTAGCGTTTAATAAGATATTATAGTGAGTTTTTGTATTAGTGTTCCTAAAAATAAGACCCTAGCACACATACTGTACAGCAGATTTTCACAGTTTATATATATATATATATACTACGTATATACTGTATACAGTCGTGATCAAAAGTTTACATACACATGTGAAGAACATAATGTCATAGCTGTCTTGAGTTTCCAATAATTTTTACAACTCTTATTTTTTTGTGATAAAGTGATTGGAGCACATACGTGTTTGGTTCTTTTATGAATTTATTATGGGTCTACTGAAAATGTGACAGATCTGCTGGGTCAAAAGTATACATACAGCAATGTTAATATTTGATTACATGTCCCTTGGCAAGTTTCACTGCAATAAGGTGCTTTTGGTAGCCATCCACAAGCTTCTGGTAGAATTTTTGACCACTCCTCTTGACAAAATTGGTGCAGCTCAGCTAAATGTGTTGCTTTTCTGACTTGGACATGTTTTTTCGCCATTGTCCACACGTTTAAGTCAGGACTTTGGGAAGGCCATTCTAAAACCTTAATTCTAGCCTGATTTAGCCATTCCTTTACCACTTTTGATGTGTGTTTGGGGTCATTGTCCTGTTGGAACACCTAACTGCGCTCAAGACCCAACCTCCAAGCTGATGATTTCAGGTTGTCCTGAAGAATTTGGAGATAATCCTCCTTTTTCATTGTCCCATTTATAGCACCAACTCCATTGGTAGCAAAACAGGCCCAGAGCATAACACTACCACCACCATGCTTGACGGTAGGTTTGGTGTTCCTGGGATTAAAGGCCTCACATTTTCTCCTCCTATTGTGGCCAGACAGTTCGATTTTTGTTTCATCTGATATCGCATGGATATCAGAGGAAAGTTCTGTGGTCAGATGAAACCAAAATGTTGCTGTTTGGCCACAATACCCAGCAATATGATTGGAGGAGAAAAGGTGAGGCTTTTAATCCCAGGAACACTATTCCTACCGTCAAGCATGGTGGTGGTAGTATTATGCCCTGGGCCTGTTTTGCTGCCAATGGAGGGTGTTTCACTGTGTAAAAGCGCTTTGAGTCACTAGAGAAAAGCGCTATATAAATATAATTCATTTCATTTCATTGAGGTTTTATATACAGTACAGGCCAAAAGTTTGGACACACCTTCTCATTCAATGTGTTTTCTTTATTTTCCTGACTATTTACATTGTAGATTGTCACTGAAGGCATCAAAACTATGAATGAACACATGTGGAGTTATGTACTTAACAAAAAAAGGTGAAATAACTGAAAACATGTTTTATATTCTAGTTTTTTCAAAATAGCCACCCTTTGCTCTGATTACTGCTTTGTACACTCTTGGCATTCTCTCGATGAGCTTCAAGAGGTAGTCACCTGAAATGGTTTTCACTTCACAGGTGTGCTTGAAGCTCATCGAGAGAATCAGAGCAAAGGGTGGCTATTTTAAAGAAACTAGATGTTTTTGGGATGTTTTTGATGAGCACGCTGTGGAGTAAAATTTAGGAACTCAGCCAACACGCCTCATCTGCATATTTTATAATTAGACAAGACAATACATATATTTGCAAGACCATTTGCAAGAAGGATATTTAAAGTGAAACTACATCTTGTGAGACGATGTCGGCCAACCCCAGAAACTCAAATGGGTGCTAAAAATTGTGAGTTCAGATATTTTATTTCTTTATTTTTTCACGTTTAATATGTTTTTTGCAGTTTTAATTGTGACAGTACCACATAAGATATGTGTTAATTGCTGATGCGGGTTAATTGATTTTTAAATGCGCCAGGAAAATAACATGTTTTGAACACTGTTGGTGGTTATGCAATGCCCAGTAGTGCGTCAATGTGTTTCTGTATAGTATTTCTCCAGCAATGGTAATGTGGTGACATAAATGATGGTATTTTGAGAGAAAATCATTGGACACAGGACATCACTGAAGGCCTAGGTGGGAAACACACGGCCCACCACTGCTAATACTTGGTTAATATTAGGGATGTCCGATAATGGCTTTTTGCCGATATCCGATATTCCGATATTGTCCAACTCTTAATTACCGATACCGATATCAACCGATACCGATATCAACCGATACCGATATATAGAGTTGTGGAATTAACACATTATTATGCCTAATTTGGACAACCAGGCATGGTGAAGATAAGGTCCTTTTTAAAAAAATTAATACAATAAAATAAGATAAATAAATTAAAAACATTTTCTTGAATAAAAAAGAAAGTAAAACAATATAAAAACAGTTACATAGAAACCAGTAATTAATGAAAATTAGTAAAATTAACTGTTAAAGGTTAGTACTATTAGTGGACCAGCAGCACGCACAATCATGTGTGCATACGGACTGTATCCCTTGCAGACTGTATTGATATATATTGATATATAATGTAAGAACCAGAATATTAATAACAGAAAGAAACAACCCTTTTGTGTGAATGAGTGTAAATGGGGGAGGGAGGTTTTTTGGGTTGGTGTACTAATTGTAAGTGTATCTTGTGTTTTTTATGTTTATTTGATTAAAAAAATAAAATAAATAAAAAGCGATTCAGATAGGGAAGATGCTGTGAGAGGCGGGTGGGACCTGATATTCAGCTGGGAATGACTACAACAGTAAATAAACACCAGACATATATATACTCTATTAGCCACAACACAACCAGGCTTATATTTAATATGCCACAAATGAATCCCGCATAACAAACACCTTGGTGTTTGTTATGCTAGCTCCCGTCCATATAACCCGCCAATACAATTCAAACACCTGCACAACACACACAATCACTCAGCCCAAAGGACCGTTCACCTAACCCAAGGTTCATAAAGCTTATATATTTACCCAAAGTTAAGTACGTGACACGCACGTACGGGCAAGCGATCAAATGTTTGGAAGCGCAGCTGCGTACTCACGGTAGCACGTCTGCGTCTGTGTATCCAAATCAAAGTAAGCCTGGTAAGAGTCTGTGTTGTCCCAGTTCTCTACAGGCGTCTGTGTATCAAAGTCAAAGTCCTCCTGGTAAGGGTCTCTGTTGTCCGAGTTCTTCGATCTTGACTGCATCTTTCGGGAATGTAAACAATGAAACACCGGCTGTGTTGTGTTGCTGACTTCCCTCGCAAAATACTCCGCTTCGCACCGACAACTTTCTTCTTTGCTTGCTCAGCTTCTTTCTCCATAATGCAATGAACAAATTGCAACAGATTCACCAACACAGATGTCCAGAATCATGTGGAATTTTGCGATGAAAACTGACGACTTTAAGCTGGCCGCGTTGCTGGACTAAAATGTCCTGTCTAACTCATGACGTCACATCCGCAGCGTCATCATACTAAGACGTTTTCAGCAGATATTTTGCGGGAAATTTAAAATCGCACTTTAGTAAACTAACCCGGCCGTATTGGCATGTGTTGCAATGTTAAGATTTCATCATTGATATATAAACTATCAGACTGTGTGGTCGGTAGTAGTGGGTTCCAGTAGGCCTTTAAAAAAAAATGCCTCCGTCGTCATGTCTTTCATAATGATTGTAAAAAATAGGCAATATTCCCAAAATATTTTTAAGGTTGAATTATTATTTTTTTATAAACCTCTACAACTTTAGATTTTGGTCAGTTACAAACTTTACAGGTATCACTTATTGAATGTAGCACAGTTGACATTATACATACACTACCGTTCAAAAGTTTGGGGTCACATTGAAATGTCCTTATTTTTGAAGGAAAAGCACTGTACTTTTCAATGAAGATAACTTTAAACTAGTCTTAACTTTAAAGAAATACACTCTATACATTGCTAATGTGGTAAATGACTATTCTAGCTGCAAATGTCTGGTTTTTGGTGCAATATCTACATAGGTGTATAGAGGCCCATTTCCAGCAACTATCACTCCAGTGTTCTAATGGTACAATGTGTTTGCTCATTGGCTCAGAAGGCTAATTGATGATTAGAAAACCCTTGTGCAATCATGTTCACACATCTGAAAACAGTTTAGCTCGCTACAGAAGCTACAAAACTGACTTTCCTTTGAGCAGATTGAGTTTCTGGAGCATCACATTTGTGGGGTCAATTAAACGCTCAAAATGGCCAGAAAAAGAGAACTTTCATCCGAAACTCGACAGTCTATTCTTGTTCTTAGAAATGAAGGCTATTCCACTAAATTGTTTGGGTGACCCCAAACTTTTGAACGGTAGTGTATATTAAGAATAATGATGATATTATTGCTAATAAATACACTGATAGCATTAGTTGGTGTAAGTAAGGCTCTGTTTCGAATAGCAGAACTCGGACATACACGGGTAGTGTGTTTTTATGAAGATTAGTCATTTTGATCCCAACCATGATTGTACTCTGCAGCTTTTTTTTGTTTATTATGGTTGAGTTGGTCTCAAACCTTCAGTCTTACGTTAACCAAAGCCTGTTTTGCCCTTTGTTTAAGCTGTAACGCTACAGGAGCGCTTTGGTGTGCGTGTGTCAAGGGATAATGGAATGCACTCTCATCCCATGGGAGGTGGAGGCTGTGACTGTGCAATCATTACCAACATTGATCCATCAGTATGCTGAACCCCTCACCACCCTTTTCTTCCTCCTCCTCCTCTTCCTCCATTTCTCTCCCAGCAGTCGAACCCTTCACCCTTCCTCATATGTTTGTCCTTTGCTTCAAATCCCAGCTGCCATCTTGCTTCTCCGGTTTTGGCTCCCCGATCATCTGCAGTATCAATATTCCATTCCTGGTCATACAATGTTATGCATAATTTGAGAACATTTGAGCCGGGGGTTGCCTCACTGACGTGTGTTGCATGTGCAAACAAACATGGCGTTCAACTAATCCAGGTGTGAAGACAAAGATTTCATTACGGGACAAACTGCAGCTAGATTATTAATGTTTGCTGAAGCAATGAAGCCTCGGTTGCACGCTCGATCGATACACGCTGTGATTGACAGGCTACATTGGCTATGTAGTCTTTGACATTTTCAGGAGGCATGTGTGTGTGCGGTTTTGAGAGTGTGCATAGTGAGCGCACAGTCGCTACTAAATGTCACAAGTGGCCTGAGGGTAGAAATGCAGGGAGGTTTGTGCCATTTAAGTGCTTTTAAGAACTCCGCTCTTTTTGGAAGTCAAATCGCATATACCAGACCTGGGCAAAATAAGGACCGCATGCATGTTAAGCTTTTTACCCCAAAAAATGTTTAAATCTTTAAGATCGAAACTGTAGCTGCCATTATGATGTGCAGTAATGTTTTCAAATGACCGTAAGTCTTGAACTATACAAAGTATTTCAATGCTTTTGCATGATATACTAGTTAATATGGTAATCTAATTAGTTACGATGGTAATCTAAGTCACAGCAGCTCAGACGAGGCACCAAGCAGTGTGGGTGGGTAGCGTTTGCACAGATTGTCAGCCTGAAATGCGGGTGTCAGGGACAGACGTGGAAGGAGATTTTTACAACAAAGTTCTAAAGCTCAGTGATATATCAGATGTATCAGATTGTAGGTGGGGTTTTTTTCTTACCCTTTGCGTTCATGTTTTGCTGTTTGTTGCATTTTTGTTGCGTTTCGCTTGATTGTAAGATATGTCGATCGAGAGCGGGTGTGACGTTCATATGTTGTCAATATTCAGTGTTTTATCGTTCATAGTTAATATTGTAAATCCCACATTATTTATTTTCATGTACAAACCCCGTTTCCATATGAGTTGGGAAATTGTGTAAATATAAACGGAACACAATGATTTGCAAATCATTTTCAACGCATATTCAGTTGAATATGCTACAAAGACAACATATTTGATGTTCAAACTGATAAAAAAAAAATTTTTTTGCAAATAATAATTAACTTAAGAATTTGATGCCAGCAACACGTGACAAAGAAGTTGGGAAAGGTGGCAATAAATACTGATAACGTTGAGGAATGCTCATCAAACACTTACTTGGAACATCACACAGGTGAACAGGCAAATTAGGAACAGGTCGGTGCCATGATTGGGTATAAAAGTAGATTCCATGAAATGCTCAGTCATTCACAAACAAGGATGAGGCGAGGGTCACCACTTTGTCAACAAATGCGTGAGCAAATTGTTGAACAGTTTAAGAAAAACCTTTCTCAACCAGCTATTGCAAGGAATTTAGGGATTTCACCATCTACGGTCTGTGATATCATCAAAGGGTTCAGAGAATCTGGAGAAATCACTGCACGTAAGCAGCTAAACCCGTGACCTTCGATCCCTCAGGCTGTACTGCATCAACAAGCGACATCAGTGTGTAAAGGATATCACCACATGGGCTCAGGAACACTTCAGAAACCCAGTGTCAGCAACTACAGTTGGTCGCTACATCTGTAAGTGCAAGTTAAAACGCTCCTATGCAAGGCGAAAACCGTTTATCAACAACACCCAGAAACGCCGTAGGCTTCGCTGGGCCTGAACTCATCTAAGATGGACTGATACAAAGTGGAAAATGTGGTCTGACGAGCCCACATTTCAAATTTTTTTTGGAAACTGTGGACGTCGTGTCCTCCGGACCAAAGAGGAAAAGAACCATCCGGATTGTTATAGGCGCAAAGTTGAAAAGCCAGCATCTGTGATGGTATGGGGGTGTATTAGTGCCCAAGACATGGGTAACTTACACATCTGTGAAGGCGCCATTAATGCTGAAAGGTACATACAGGTTTTGGAGCAACATATGTTGCCATCCAAGCAACGTTACCATGGACGCCCCTGCTTATTTCAGCAAGACAATGCCAAGCCACGTGTTACATCAACGTGGCTTCATAGTAAAAGAGTGCGGGTACTAGACTGGCCTGCCTGTAGTCCAGACCTGTCTCCCATTGAAAATGTGTGGCGCATTATGAAGCCTAAAATACCACAACAAAGACCCCGGACTGTTGAACAACTTAAGCTGTACATCAAGCAAGAATGGGAAAGAATTCCACCTGAGAAGCTTAAAAAATGTGTCTCCTCAGTTCCCAAACGTTTACTGAGTGTTGTTAAAAGGAAAGGCCATGTAACACAGTGGTGAACATGCCCGTTCCCAACTACTTTGGCACGTGTTGCAGCCATGAAATTCTAAGTTAATTATTATTTTCAAAAAAAAAATCAAGTTTATGAGTTTGAACATCAAATATCTTGTCTTTGTGGTGCATTCAATTGAATATGGGTTGAAAAGGATTTGCAAATAATTGTATTCCGTTTATATTTACATCTAACACAATTTCCTAACTCATATGGGAACCGGGTTTGTACATTCTGGGTGTCTCATTCAGTAAAAAAAATTAAAATTCCATTCTGTTTTTTAAGGCATTTAGACATTATTGTGAGGTTTTGTATTAGTGTTCCTAAAAATAGATATACCGGCCCCCACACACATTTTTTTCTCTAAATTTGGCCCCCCGAAGCAAAATCATTGCCCAGGCCTGGCATATACACTCATTGACCGGACACCTTATTAGGTACACTTTAATCGGCACAGAATGGGGTTGCTAATTATTTTGTTATTATTGATAAACATCAGTTCACAATATGATGTAATGCAATTTTACGCCACAGCACATCTGTCCTGTACATATTTTTTAGTCTTTCTATGATGGTTTATCAAAGCTGACTTATAAATTCTGTACGTAAAGGTAGAATTTATTTTGTAATTCTTAACAGTTTTCAGTATTTTTGTTACTTGTATCCAGTGAGTGAAATACACATAGAATCAATAAATCCCTCATAGATGCTAAAGATGACTCATTTAGCATCTCCTGTGGTACTGCATGCTTATTAGCATAAGCACGTGTGTGCTTGTGTGTTACTAATTAAGTGATGTTGTTACCAGCTTAACACGTCTCTAAAATCATACAATTAGACACGGATTCACTTGTTTTAGGCAGCTGTTTATCAGAGTAGCCATTTTGGTAGGCACTGTGAGTAGCAGCTAAGTACCGTTGCGCCTAATGCACGGATTAATTCTGGTTGTGCTTACCCACTTAGAAGCAATTTGATTTGGTACATAGTGTAATGATAAGTGTGAGCAGTAGATGGTAGACACACATACGAGGTACGTGTGGACTGCAGATTGACGCCCCCTTTTCAGTAAATGACGCTAGTAAGTACAGGTTAGCAAGCAACACCAAAACTTTGATGTTTTATTGAGAACATAGAACAGGGGTGTCAAACTCAAATACAGAGTGGGCCAAAATTTAAAACTGAACAAAGCCGCGGGCCAATGTTGAACAAATTAACCTTTTAATAGGGACCCAAACAAGTTTTGCATTGAATATTGAACAAGCAAGGCTTATATAACTTTATAGTGACATGCAAAATCGAGTTTAAAATAATGATAATAATAATTAAAAAATATCAATGGCATATCAAATACAATTTAAATAAAAATTGGATGCCTCTTTTCTATTTGCAGGCTTCGGAGGTAAATATCAACATTAACTTTTTCCACAGGCTAATACATTTGAAAATAAAATAACAATGAATAAAACAACCATTCAGGACTTTAAACTTCTCAGTTTGCAACACACTGATTTAATCTCTGAAGTTTAGAAGACTCCCGGGAGAGTTGGCGAGTATTAGAATTAGCGGTTATTGCGGTGTTACCGCGGCACCGCCGCAATATATAATCGGCGGGCCAGCCTTAGTGTTAATTTGATATTGCCTCAAGGGCCAAGGGAAACTACACGGCGGGCCAGAGTTTGACACCCATGATATAGAACATTACTCACGGCGCTCAAAAGTCTGTCAAAATGTTTCAGAACGACTTTGGGGAGCTATGAAGCCGCACCGCTTGATGGATTGTTAGCGCATTACGGCTACTTTGGTCAATCCTACTGTGCTCCCACATACGGTATTACTATGGTGTGTGTATAAGGATCCCAAATTGGCACCTATTTGGAAATGTATGATCTGGTGTTTTGTTTGGACCTATTATGCTAAACCACCTTTTTTTAAGTATTGGTACCTGCTGATGTGTATTTGGGATCTGCATAAGTCCGGAAAAATCATACTATTACTAAAGGCACTGTAGTCAATGAGCACCTTCTTTTTCTCTGTTTTCTTGTTGTGGGGCATTCATCCTCCACTGTTGCCATTAGTAATACATTTTTTTCAGTGACGTGCAGTCAGACGAGGCAGGTGAGGCAGGGCCTCACGTGCCATCATGGAAAGAAAAAAAATGTAAAAAGAAAAACCATTAATTAAATTGTTATATGTATCCAGTGATTATACTATAAAGTTATTTTCCATTTAACTTCACCAGTTTTAGATTATTTTTATTCAAAATCGCTGAATTTTCACATTTGCCGTTCAAATACTGAGAAGAGACTTGCGGTGAGTCAGCAGCCAGTTGAGCCTCACCATGGATTGCGCAATGACTCTGCTAACTGCTGGCCTGCTGTGCAGTGAGACCGTATTGCTATATGAATTATATTATACATTTCCATAGTTTAGTTAGCTGAGGTATATAATGTACAGTGTATTTTGTCAACACCTGTATGTGTGTAACGTATTTTTTGTGCTGAGCAATCATAAAACGGCTGCGAAGACACACTGGCTGAGGCTCGCAGTAATCCCGCCTCATGGTGGTAGAGGGCGCTAGTGATCCCAGGGATCATTCTTGCGACTACTCTGCTGTAGAATAAGTGACAACAAGCTACAGTTAGCAAGTCAAGACTGACTGTATTGTATTGTATTTGTAATACAAAAATAGCGTACAGTTCTAACTTATATGTGTCAGTAGACTCGCTATGAAAGAGCTCAAATTTACCGGTACAATAAAGATGACGGGGAGAAAGGCTGTCGAAGTGGAGGCACGTAAATAAGACCTCCCACAAAACGGTGCATCCTGATGAGACGGTCAGAAAGCAGCTTGAAGATGGTCTGTAAAACATAATCTATGAAACATGTTGACCATATAGCCACCATTACATGTTATGTAAACCACAAGGTGTTTTAAATGGAGAAAAAATTACGACCCCTTTAATGCGCCTTGTGGTCCGAAAAATACAGGTAGTTACCGTATTTTTCGGACTATAAGTCGCAGTTTTTTTCGTAGTTTGGCCGGGGGTGCGACTTATACTCAGGAGCGATTTATGTGTGAAATTATTAACACATTACCGTAAAATATCAAATAATATTATTTAGCTCATTCACGTAAGAGACTAGACGTATAAGATTTCATGGGATTTAGCGATTAGGAGTGACAGATTGTTTGGTAAACGTATAGCATGTTCTATATGCAGGCATGTGATTTTTCCTTCTAAAGTCGGAATTCCGTCTTTTTTAATATCGGGCAAAAAAAAAAAAAAATCTCCCGTTTTTCCGGTTTTTTTTCCGACCCTAAATCAAGATTCGAGACGTAGTTTATATTACGCCGTAGTTGATTGGTCGATATGTTCCTTGTGACCAATCAGGACATCTGTTATGAATGATGACGTTAATAACGTCATCATTCATAATGGTTATTACCGCCATTTTCCATATGTAAACGATGTCGGTTCTCGAGAGAAAGGACGCTTTACGAGTAAAAGAAATTGATAAACATGTCAAAAATAAGTTTCGATGGGACTGGATGGAAAGGGAAATCACTGATACTGTTGGGAAGAAGGAAGTTACGACTTTGTTCGGTGATTTTATTCGGAAAATCGATCGTCCCGGAAAGGTTTTGTGCACGTGGTGTCATGATAATATTGACTATGGATCACGAGGTTTCAAGGCTTTGGAAGTACATGCGAAACGCCAAAAACATATGAAACAACTTGAAGCAAGGAAAACAAACTTTTCACTAGCTGGTACTTTTGGATGTCAACCGAATGTGACATAGAGAGGAAAGATCCACCCACAACCCACTTCAGTTGCAGACAGGGTTGTTAATAATGAGGTAAGCTAAAAAATATTTGCTTGCGAAATACGCATGTTTGTTTTAAATATTAACCAATTATTGCTTTGCGAAATATAAATGGGTTTTTCTAAAAATAAAAAGCCATGTGAAAATATATTATGAAATTACAGAAATTCAAAGAGTCACATTATCGATTCCAGTTAACAATTTATTTGAAATAAATTTGCATATAATACTATTTTGTAATATTAAGTTCTTATGTAGTCTCTTGAAACTATTGTCAGTGGTGTAACAATCTTGAAGGTAAATATTTTCACACTTGTTTCATGCAATATGTCAGTGTCCTCACATTATTATTATTTCCTATTTTCAAATATGAGTAAACAATACTAAACATGTTTAATTATTTTCATAAATTTATATCCTATTTTGGCGAAAAGAATGAAATGTTTACATTTGGTATTTTGTTCTATTTATCCAAAAATCCAAAAAAAGAAGCTACAAAAGCAGAGACCAAAAGGAAAATGCAGGCTGCTTAGAAATTTGCAAGGAAGGCTCATGTTAGGGCTCTCCGAGAAAGCTAATGTGTGAAGTGAACTGAAGTAATGTGGTAATACTGTAAATAAACTGTAGATAATAACACTGATCAATGTGACACCTGTGGATGTGAAATGAACATAAGATGTAAATATTAGTGACTAAATACTGTTGGGACTGAACCATATACAGTGATTCATTAGGATCATTGGGTTATGTATGTTCTATTAATGATGTTTTCATGTCTTTAAACACTAAAATATTGTCTTCAAATGGTGCTGTCTTTGTTAATTTTAGCATGTTAAATTGGTGAAAAACCAGGAGCTTCGACCTGGACCTGGCTGGGGGCCTTCGTCCCCCAGACCCCCGGAAATTTTTTCAGTCTTTTTCATTGTGGTCAAATCACATGCCTGTATATGTTATAGTTATTTGAATGACTCTTCCCATAATATGTTACGTTAACATACCAGGCACGTTCTCAGTTGGTTATTTATGCCTCATATAACGTACACTTATTCAGCCTGTTGTTCACTATTCTTTATTTATTTTAAATTGCCTTTCAAATGTCTATTCTTGCTGTTGGGTTTTATCAAATAAATTTCCCTAAAAAATGCGACTTGTACTCCCGTGCGACTTATATATGTTTTTTTCCTTCTTTATTATGCATTTTCGGCCGGTGCGACTTACACTCCGGAGCGACTTATACTCGGAAAAATACGGTAAATGATAACAAACCTGTCGGTATGAAGATCTGCAGCGCTTCACAATAATAAACATATCGTTAAATTATTATCTCCCTAGAAGATTTAAAATTGATCGTTATTTTCTTTGGAAAATATTTTTTAACATGCACATTTCATCATTTGCAGGTGTTCCTAATGAGTTGTCTAGAAACACAACTGTCCGAGCTGTAAATGATCTTTTGCTTTCCGTCCTTTTTTCGTATTCTGTGCAGTTCCGAGTGTTCACGGCACCGTTTCACCGTGTGGAGTTCGCAGACTTCTGGCTGGCCGACCAGCTCAACTCCCTGGTGGTGGTCCTGATGGACCTGGAGTATCTCATCTGCTTCTACATCTTTGAGCTACAGTGGAGCAACAGCAAGGGCTTGTTGCCCAAAACAAACGGTACGTGGTCTTCCTCCGTCTAAGCTTGGTTACCTCAAACTCTTCCCATTTGTTGATGGATAGAGCAACTGAAAAGTAGAGATGTCCGATAATGGCTTTTTTTGCCGATATCCGATATTCCGATATTGTCCAACTCTTAATTACAGATTCCGATATCAACCGATACCGATATATACAGTCGTGGAATTAACACATTATTATGCCTAATTTTGTTGTGATGCCCCGCTGGATGCATTAAACAATGTAACAAGGTTTTCCAAAATAAATCAACTCAACACTGCCATATTTATTATTGAAGTCACAAAGTGCATTATTTTTTTTAAACATGCCTCAAAACAGCAGCTTGGAATTTGGAATAATCCTGATACCCACTGCAACTATGGGAAATACTATACTTTGACTTTCACAAAGTCTAAGTCTAAGAAAGGAGGTTGAGGTGGGCGGGGTTTGGGGGTAGGGTGTAGCGGGGGGTGTATATTGTAGCGTCCCGGAAGAGTTAGTGCTGCAAGGGGTTCTGGGTATTTGTTCTGTTGTGTTTATGTTGTGTTACGGTGCGGTGCGGATGTTCTCCCAAAATGTGTTTGTCATTCTTGTTTGGTGTGGGTTCACAGTGTGGCGCATATTTGTAACAGTGTTAAAGTTGTTTATACGGCTACCCTCAGTGTGACCTGTATGGCTGTTGACCAAGTATGCGTTGCATTCACTTGTGTGTGTGAAAAGCCGTAGATACTATGTGACTGGACCGTCACGCAAAGGCAGTGCCTTTAAGGTTTATTTGCGCTCTGTACTTCTCCCTACGTCCGCGTACACAGCAGCGTTTTAAAAAGTCATAAATTGTACTTTTTGAAACCGATAATTTTGAAACCGATACCGATAATTTCCGGTATTACATTTTAAAGCATTTATCGGCCGATAAAATCGGCAGTCCGATATTATCAGACATCTCTACTGAAAAGCTTTGGATTCATGTTTTTTCCCCCTTACTTTTAGCATGACGTTTGCTACTTTCTTCACTTATACATATATCAACTAAAGAAGGTTTAGGTTCAGTTTTTAATTAGGATGATTAATTTATTAAATCGATCAATATGACTAGAAAAAAGATTTGATTTGTATTTCGTTGCTACTGTTTAATGAGTTTAATTAATACAAATGTATAAAACAGGCATGTGATTTTTCCGTCTATAGTCAGAAATTAGAGATGTCCGATAATATCGGCCTGCCGATATTATCGGCCGATATATGCATTAAAATGTAATATCGGATATTATCGGTATCATTTTTTTAATTATCGGTATCGTTTTTTTTTTGTTTGTTTGTTTTTTTTAAATTATTAAATCAACATAAAAAACACAAGATACACTTACAATTAGTGCACCAACCCAAAAAACCTCCCTCCCCCATTTACACTCATTCACACAAAAGGGTTGTTTCTTTCTGTTATTAATATTCTGCTTCCTACATTATATATCAATATATATCAATACAGTCTGCAAGGGATACAGTCCGTAAGCACACATGATTGTGCGTGCTGCTGGTCCACTAATAGTACTAACCTTTAACAGTTAATTTTATATTATTAGTTTCTATGTAACTGTTTTTATATTGTTGTACTTTCTTTTTTATTCAAGAAAATGTTTTTAATTTATTTATCTTATTTTACTAATTTTTTAAAAAAGTACCTTATCTTCACCATACCTGGTTGTCCAAATTAGGCATAATAATGTGTTAATTCCACGACTGCATACATCGGTTGATATCGGTATCGGTTGATATCGGTATCAGTAATTAAAGAGTTGGACAATATCGGAATATCGGATATCGGCAAAAAGCCATTATCGGACATCCCTATCAGAAATTCGTCTTTTTTATCTCTGTAAAAATATAAACAATTATTTTCTGTTTTTCTTCGTTTTTTCCGACCTACAATGTGTGTTGAAATCTTGATCTGTCAGATCCGTAGGTGATCTGCCGACAACTATCGTTTTCCCGTAATGAGCATGATTTTTGAAAATCCAGTGGTAAAAACTACGGTTTTCCATTAAAAGTTATTAATTTAAAAATCAAAGCTACGTAGTGAAGCAACTCCACGGGAAGGGAACAACATATATGGGAAACATAAATGATGATTGGTTGGTTTACGTATAAGAAAATCCATGATTGGTTGGTTGGTTTACTATGATGAGTCACGATTGGTTGAGATTAGGGCAAAACATTACGGACAGGCCAATCAGAGGCAAGATAGGGCGGGTCATCCCAAATGACGACGAGAGAGTCGGAGAATAGAAAAGGGACTATTCATTTATTCATATATTTAAAAAAAAGCTTGTGGAAGATGGCAGAGGGATTCTCTTTCTGAGATTTTTCTTTTAGCGATGTAGACGACGTCCAGGAAACCCACAATGTGTCTACTTGGCCACATTTGGACAAATGTATGCGTTTGGATAAAACAATGCCCAACGCATACATTTTAGTTATTTACCTTGTAAGCCCAAATCAAAACTGCTGTTGACATGAAATACGTGGAAAACACATGACTTTTGCTTAAGGATGATACTCGAAACCAGTTTTTACCGGTTGTTCGATAAGAAAAGAACCGAGTCCTCGGACTCGAATCCCTTTTTGAGAACCGGTACCCGTTATCGAGACCACTATAGTAAAGAAAAAGAGTTGGTTCTTTATTCGAATCCCTCGGAACGAATCCCGTCCCGACCAGAATGCCCCTTGAGACATCACAAGAAATGACGTCACGTAGCTCAGATAGGGAAAGCAGGAAAAACAATGGACCGCGCTCCAAAGTGTAATAAAGTTCAAAACAAAAGGTATAATCCAATGAATAACTTTACTGAGAGATTTGAGCAGGGTACAAACACATGACGAACACTTTTACGACCAACCGGAAACATAGCAACCAGGCTAGCAACGCACCTCCTTTACGGCAGCTGTCGCAACGTTCTTAAAGCAACCGCAGCACATACATATATATACAACACATCTCCCTTTTTTAACTTTTGTTTTTCTTTCCTTGTAAACAAAACAAAATCACACTGTATATGTGTTGTCTGTCTAATTATAAATAATGCAGACGAGGCGTGTTGGCTGAGTTCTTGACGGTTACTTCCACAGCGTGCTCATAACCTCATTCTTAGCTGCCGGGTGGCGACATGCAACAACACTTTTCGGGGCTACCGCGCATGCTCGTCACTCCCGTTGCATGCTGGGTAGTGTAGTTGTTATATTCCCTAGCTCATAACATCACATCTTTCCCCCTATAAAGAAAGATTTTAACTTAATAAAGTGTATTTCTTTTTTTAGCTTTAACTTTTCATTTTTTAGCATTGTGACCACATTTGCAAACAACTTTTCTCTTCATAGACTTTTCTTTCAATAAAGAAATAAAGTGCAAAAATGTCAAAGCATCATAACAAACAGTTATGTCAAATAGCAGCAGAAGTGCACTTTTTGGAGAGCTGTATTATTTTCAGTTTTGTGCGCAAGGGACTGATTTTATTTAACACTATATTATTATTTATACACCTATAGTGATCACAGAGACAGGTTGTTTTTGTGTTACTGTATATATTTGTTTTTCTGAAAAATCCCACTTAATATACTTTGGGTAACAACAGTCAATATTTATTTATTTTATTTTATTTTTTCAGGGGGGTAACAGTCAATATTTATTTATTTATTAGATTTTTTTTTTTTCTTATATAATAAAAGTGAGCTTTTGTTAAACCAAATATTGTGTGTTTTTTTTCCATATGCAACAACCTATCTGGACTCGATAAGGAATCGGTTCGATAAGAGGATTCGATAATAGGCTCGAACTCGATAATTTCTTATCAAACATCATCCCTACTTTTGCTACAGTATAGCCTGTCTAAATGCTACATTTCATTTTCATTGGTGTTTTAGAACAAGGCAGTAGCTGACATTTCGTTCATTATTTCTACTGTTTATATTTTGACGTTGAATTGTTGAATCATTTTGAAACATAAACAACATGACTGCACGATATTTGTTATTTCATGCTATAAATCACAAATGGCTATTCAGATAAAGGAATTTAGCTACCAGAATAAACATGGTTTGTACTCTGATATTTGCATTTGGAGCAGTTGGCTATAAAATCCAAGGTAGAATGCCAAAGTAATGTGTGAATAATGTAAATAACTAGATAACCCAGCTGTGGCTGTGAAGTGAACTAGACTAGACTTCCTTTTTATTGTCATTCAAATTTGAACTTTACAGTACAGATAAGAACGAAATCTCGTTACATAAACTCATGGTAGTGCAGGATAAAAAAGCAATAAGGTGCATATATAAATAAATAAATAGGTTACTGTACAGATAAATATATTGCACTTTTTCACATGCATCCACGTTTATGGATGTATGTTATATTGTCTTTTTTATTCCAGCGAGTCAATCCATTTTGGGGGGAGTTGAGGGGATAATTATGATGCGTTCAAGAGTCTTACGGCCTGAGGGAAGAAGCTGTTACAGAACCTGGAGGTTCTGCTTCGGATGCTGCGGAACCTCTTTCTAGAGTTCACACTAGTAAGGTTGTAAATACTGTATAGCAGTGGTCCCCAACCACCGAGCCGCGGCCAGGTACCGGTCCGTGGATCGATAAGAAATAAAATAAAAAATAAAATAAAATAAAAACATTTTTTATTTTTTATTTTTTTAATTAAATCCACATAAAAAACACAAGATACACTTACAATTAGTGCACCAACCCAAAAAAACACTGCTGTATAGAGTAGGCTCACCCATGTGGTTCCTGTGGATGTGAACGCAAGTTGTAATTACTTTAGTGACTAAATACTATAGTGACTGAAACAGACATAGTGATTCATTTGGATGAAGGATGGGGTATGTTTTTATGTAAACTCTGTTGATAATTTTTCAAATCTTTAATCACTAAAACATCTTTAAATTGTGCTTTTTTTTAGCCAATTTTTGCATGTTTAATTGTTGAAAAACCAGGAGCTTCGGGCCTGGACCTGGATTAGACCTGCATATTTTCAGTCTTTTTCATTAAGTTCAAAACTCATGCCTGATACAATCGAGACCATATGGCGTGGTCAGAACCTTTGAGAGTGGTGTATGTATGGCAGGGGTGGGCAATTAATTTTTACCGGGGGCCGCATGAGCAACCCGAGCACTCCTGGAGGGCCACATCGACAATATTTCAATTAAATTTTGCTCAATATTATTTTTGATGTATACCGTAAGATAAATTATAATAATAATAATAATAATAATAATTAATTAATAATAATAATACTTTCATTTAACCTAACTTAACTTTATACCAAAAGCACTGCTTTGGAAATCATTTGTACCCCTTTCAGAGATCACATTTAGTTCCCCTTAAACATCCTCATGATGCACAATGAAATATAAGCATAGGATGAAGTGTGCATTCCTGTAACTTCCTCTAGTAACATCATTCCATGATTAATATAAATACATTAACACTAATAATAATTGACAGTAAAATAAGCACACGTATGACTGAGGAGTCATAGTGTAACTTTGTGTGGTGTTTGAGTTGTCCGACTTTTTGTGTGGCCATAAACGCACCAGTGGCTTAGTGGTATGCGTGTTAGTGATAGATGACAAGTTGGTTTTGGCCTGGTTTGTACGGCAGAAAATGACAAGTTTTTCGAGATAGAAGTGTTTTACTCATGTTTTTAGTGTGGTTATGGCCGAATATAAACAGTTTTGCTCAATAAAGTGATCGATATATTTCCTGTCCTCGAAGCATCTCGATAGACGTTACAATAATTGAACGGTGTTCAATTGAACGGTGTTGACAAACACCATTAGGGCCGCTTGTTGTCACTGTCACTCAAAGTTGCATTGCAAAATTACACAGAATTAATGTGTTTATTTTGTTTAGAATTCAGATGGGATTTGATTTGGTGCGCGGCATATATTTGCTGTGCGCAGAGGACGCTTGAGCAGTGCGCAGTTGCGCAGGCGTGCACCTTAGAGGGAACGTTGCTTGGCAGTCCATGTCTTGTTGAAAACACGCCATTCGTCATCAACTTTTCTCTTTTTAGCGTCTCGGGTGTAAACCGTGCATCACTTGTCGCTGTGCACCTTCACTCACAGGTTACGCCCATAAATAACACTTTTCAAAATAAAAGCAGCACAGTTGTATTGCGCGCACGACATAGATGTTTTTTCAACTTTATTTTGTAATTTGTGATTGCAGCTGTTCACATTCACTCACGCGCATACGTCCACACAGAAGTAATACAAATAACGCTTTTCAAAACAAAAGCAGCACCGTTGTATTGCACACTCGACATAGATACTTTTTTAAATTTATTTTGTAATTTATGATTGGCCTCACGCGGGCCGGACAGGGACGCACAAAGGGCCGGATGTGGCCCGCGGGCCGCAGAATGCCCAGGTCTGATGTATGGTGACGTATGTCACACTGCGGGTGATATGACCTGTGTGTGTGTGTGTGTGTGTGTGTGTGTGTGTGTGTGTGTGTGTGTGTGTGTGTGTGTGTGTGTGTGTGTGTGTGTGTGTGTGTGTGTGTGTGTGTGTGTGTGTGTGTGTGTGTGTGTGTGTGTGTGTGTGTGTGTGTGTGTGTGTGTGTGGTAGAACTAACAGAGTCCCAAGAGAGATGGTTCAAAGAAGAAGGAGAAAGAGAGTAAAGGGCCTAAAGAAGACGAGACAACCTCTTACAAGTTTTGCTATCGTATAAAACTGAAAAGGACAGACTTTGTGGTGAAATGTTTGCACTGTCAAAGGGAGCTGGCATTTCACAATAGCACTACATCAATGATGCAGCACGTTATGTGAAAGCACCCTGCTAATTTAAGAGCAACAAACAAGCAAAAACAAGGTCAAGGTCTATTTTGGTAGCTAAAACCAATTTATATGTTTGACTTATTGACATACATGGGGGCATGTGAGGAAATGTTAGCATGTTAAGTTTGTAGCGTGTACAGTTTGTATGTTAATGCTAACACATTTTTTTGTCCAAAATCCAACACCACTCTTCCAATTAATACATTTTCAAATGTGTATGGGTTAAATGTATCGTCCCTTAATGTATCATACTTTATCAGAGATTTTTAGTTTTTTGTTTGGTTCTTACTTATTTATTTCCTGGCTTATGCTACACAGTTTTTTTTAGTTTTTTTTTATATATAATTAATATGCAGTGATGCTCCCATGGGAAAAGTGCAATTCAATGTCATTTGCATTCATTGGAAGAAAGAACAAAGGTCAGATCAGAAAAATCCTTGTTTATTTAAATAGTTTTCCCTAAAAACTACAGCATTTTTTCATCAAATATATGTTATTATATACTCCTTATTGTTGCAAAATGACAATACTGTAACGTTATTGAATGGGTTAATGCTTACTCTATATTCTGCATTTATTTGTACATTCTACAATACTGTACATTTAATTATTCACATATTAATTAATGTTCTATTTATTTATTGTTATTATTATAATTATTAATAATTATCCTCAGTGTAGCAATGTGAAAACATACAGTACATGCCAAAAGTTTGGACACACCTTCTCATTCGATGGGTTTTCTTTATTTTAATGACTACCGTATTTTTCGGACTATAAGTCGCAGTTTTTTTCATAGTTTGGCCGGGGGTGCGACTTATACTCAGGAGTGACTTATGTGTGAAATTATTAACACATTACCGTAAAATATCCAATAATATTATTTAGCTCATTCACGTAAGAGACTAGACGTATAAGATTTCATGGGATTTAGCGATTAGGAGTGACAGATTGTTTGGTAAACGTATAGCATGTTCTATATGTTATAGTTATTTGAATGACTCTTACCATAATATGTTACGTTAACATACCAGGCACGTTCTCAGTTGGTTATTTATGCCTCATATAACGTACACTTATTCAGTCTGTTGTTCACTATTCTTTATTTATTTTAAATTGCCTTTCAAATGTATATTCTTGGTGTTGGATTTTATCAAATAAATTTCCCCAAAAAATGCAACTTATACTCCAGTGCGACTTATATATGTTTTTTTCCTTCTTTATTATGCATTTTCGGCAGGTGCGACTTATACTCCGGTGCGACTTATACTCCGAAAAATACGGTATTTACATTGTAGATTGTCACTGAAGGCATCAAAACTATGAATGAACACATGTGGAGTTATGTACTTAACAAAAAAAGGTGAAATAACTGAAAACATGTTTTATATTCTAGTTTCTTCAAAATAGCCACCCTTTTCTCTGATTACTGCTTTGCACACTCTTGGCATTCTCTCGATGAGTTTCAAGAGGTAGTCACCTGAAATGGTTTTCACTTCACAGGTGTCATAGTTTTGATGCCTTCAGTGACAATCTACATGAAAATACAAAAAAAACACATTGAAATGAGGTGTGTCCAAACTTTTGGCCTGTACTGTATTTCGCGTATGTATTTTTCCGCTTACGTATTCTCCCTACACAAAATAAGTTATCTTTTTCTTTTTGTACAGTTTTAAATTATAGGAGTGGCAGTGTGTCAACAAGAAACGTTGTAATAAGAAATGTCATAAAACAAGGAATGCTGTAACAAGAAATGTTGTACAAGAAACGTCGTAACAACAAAAGTAACACAAAACATCCAAAAATAAGGACCACCTGTATTTATGGCTGCCAATTCATATCATGGGGAAAGCGAGGAACAAATAGCCAACCCTCACCCAATACTAGGGCTGCAACTAACGATTAATTTGATAATCGATTAATCTGTCGATTATTACTTCGATTAATATATTAATAATCGGATAAAAGAGACAAACTACATTTCTATCCTTTCCAGTATTTTATTGAAAAAAAACAGCATACTGGCACCATACTTATTTTGATTATCGTTTCTCAGCTGTTTGTAAATGTTGCAGTTTATAAATAAAGATTTATTTAAAAAAAAAAAAAAAAAAAAAAAATTTTTTTTTTTTTAAAGCCTCTGCGCATGCGCATAGCATAGATCCAACGAATCGATGACTAAATTAATCGGCAACTATTTTTATAATCGATTTTAATCGATTTAATCGATTAGTTGTTGCAGCCCTACCCAATACCTGCTGGAAATGTCTCTGTGGATGTTAACAATGACGTACAGTATGTCACTAATCGCTTGTGTTGCTCCCACAGACGCCGGTAACTTTGTCTGCCACAGCTACTCGTACGGCCTGCGTGCCATCATTCAGTGTCTGCCCGCCTGGCTGCGCTTCATCCAGTGCCTCAGGCGTTACCGGGACACCAAGAGGGCCTTCCCCCACCTGGTGAATGCTGGGAAATATTCCACCACCTTCTTCGTGGTCACCTTTGCTGCGCTGTACGCCACACACAGAGGTAAAACACGTGCACCTACTGTACATTCTCATGGGTCGTACGCTGTGGATATTTGCTTTATTCTGGGAAAAAAATAAATAAATAAGTTCCGTATTTTTCCGGACTATAAGGCGCACTTAAAATCCTTTCATTTTCTGAAAAATCGACAGTGCGCCTTATAACCCGGTGCACCTAATGTAAGGAATAATTCTGGTTGTGCTTACCGACCTCGAAGCTATTTTATTTGGTACATGGTGTAATGATAAGTGTGACCAGTAGATGGCAGTCAAACATAAGAGATACGTGTAGACTGCAATATGATGGCAGTCACACGCAAGAGATACGTGTAGACTGCAATATGACTCATTTGACCAACATTTTATATGTTCCATTGAAAATATACACTACCGTTCAAAAGTTTGGGGTCACCCAAACAATTTTGTGGAATAGCCTTAATTTCTAAGAACAAGAATAGACTGTGGAGTTTCAGATGAAAGTTCTCTTTTTCTGGCCATTTTGAGCGTTTAATTGACCCCACAAATGTGATGCTCCAGAATCTCAATCCGCTCAAAGGAAAGTCAGTTTTGTAGCTTCTGTAACGAGCTAAACTGTTTTCAGATGTGTGAACATAATAGCACAAGGGTTTTCTAATCATCAATTAGCCTTCTGAGCCAATGAGCAAACACATTGTACCATTAGAACACTGGAGTGATAGTTGCTGGAAAAGGGCCTGTATATACACTACCGTTCAAAAGTTTAGGGTCACCCAAACAATTTTGTGGAATAGCCTTCATTTCTAAGAACAAGAATAGACTGTCGAGTTTCAGATAAAAGTTCTCTTTTTCTGGCCATTTGGAGCGTTTAATTGACCCCACAAATGTGATGCTCCAGAAACTCAATCTGCTCAAAGGAAGGTCAGTTTTGTAGCTTCTGTAACGAACTAAACTGTTTTCAGATGTGTGAACATGATTGCACAAGGGTTTTCTAATCATCAATTAGCCTTCTGAGCCAATGAGCAAACACATTGTACCATTAGAACACTGGAGTGATAGTTGCTGGAAAAGGGCCTGTATATACACTACCGTTCAAAAGTTTGGGGTCACCCAAACAATTTTGTGGAATAGCCTTCATTTCTAAGAACAAGAATAGACTGTCGAGTTTCAGATGAAAGTTCTCTTTTTCTGGCCATTTTGAGCGTTTAATTGACCCCACAAATGTGATGCTCCAGAAACTCAATCTGCTCAAAGGAAGGTCAGTTTTGTAGCTTCTGTAACGAGCTAAACTGTTTTCAGATGTGTGAACATGATTGCACAAGGGTTTTCTAATCATCAATTAGCCTTCTGAGCCGATGAGCAAACACATTGTACCATTAGAATACTGGAGTGATAGTTGCTGGAAAAGGGCCTCTATACACCTATGTAGATATTGCACCAAAAACCAGACATTTGCAGCTAGAATAGTCATTTACCACATTAGCAATGTATAGAGTGTATTTCTTTAAAGTTAAGACTAGTTTAAAGTTATCTTCATTGAAAAGTACAGTGCTTTTCCTTCAAAAATAAGGACATTTCAATGTGACCCCAAACTTTTGAACGGTAGTGTAGAACATCACACACGGCGCTCAAAAATCTATCAAAGTGTTTTAGTACGACTTTGGTAAGCTATGAAGCCGCACCGCCTGATGGATTGTACTGTGCTTCAACATACAAGTTATATTATGGTGTGTGTATAAGGTAAGACATATTATCTAGCATTTTGTTTCGCAATATTATGCAAAAGCCACTTTTCTTACTTTCTGGTACTTGCTGATTTGTATTTGGGATCTGCATAAGTCCTGAAAAATAGCGCGCGTCCGCCTCTGTAGTCGGCTGTAGTCGATAAGCTTCTTCTTTTTCTCTATCTTCTTGTTATGGGACATTCATCCTCCGCTGTTGCCATTTCTAATATAAAGTAGTGTAAAGTTCTTACTTATATCTGTCAGTAAACTCGCCTTGAAAGCGCTAAAACATACCGGTGTAGTGAGTTTACATTATTCACCCAAGGAACTTTAGTTATCAGAGAGTTCCGGTCGGACGGTTTTTCACGGAACACATTTCCGGCAGATGCGGAGATGCTGCTCCAATATTGATTTAAGAAAAGTCTGAATGTCATTAAAACAGTTAGCTCCATCTTTTGACACTTCTTCCGCTCCCGTCCTTGCACGCTACACCGCTACAACAAAGATGACGGGGAGAAGACGCTGTTGAAGGTGAGCCACGTAAAAAAGATCGCCCACAAAACGGCGCATCCTGAAGTGACTTTCAGAAAGTGGCTTGAAGATGATCTGTAAAACATAATCTATGCAACATTTTGACCAAAGAACCACAATTACATGTCATGTAGACCAGTGGTCCCCAACCACCGGGCTGCGGCCCGGTACCGGTACCGGTCCGTGGACCGCACAAGAAATAAAAAAATACTTAATTTTTTTATTTTTATTAAATCAACATAAAAAACACAATATATACATTATATATCAATATAAATCAATACAGTCCGTAAGCACACATGATTGTATTTCTTTATGACAAAAAAAAAATAAAAATAAAAAATAAAAAAATGAAAATTTTTTTTACTACATACCCCCCCCCCCACACCGGTCCGTGGGACACATTTTCAAGCGTTGACCGGTCCGCAAGTACAAACCACTGGTGTGAACCACAAGGAAGTGTTTTCCATTTTTAAAAAAATTATTATAATATGACTCCTTTATTGCGCCCTATAATTCGGTGCGCCTTATATATGAAAAAAATATAGAAACTAGACCATTCATCGGCAGTGCGCCTTATAATCCGGTGCGCCCTATGGTCCGAAAAATACGGTACCGGTAATTTGTTATCGAAAGCCGCAGAATTGGCCAAGGCAGTTGCGAGGTGTGTGGGAAGCAAAGGTGGCATCTGAATGCCACAATGTTGGTCTTGGTTCGCCGTTAATACTATAGAAATGGAAAATATCTTTTAGACACATCCACTGGTAAACAAGGTCCTGATCTGTATTCAATCTGAGGGTCGCAGAGCTCCACGAGACTAAAAAACAGCCTGAAAGAGCGGAGCCAAGAACCACATTGACAGAATGAAAATCGGAGCTTTTGTGCTCCATTAAAAGTCAGGTCACTCTCCCTCTGACGGCCTCGCAATTAGCCTGCAATTATTCTAATCTGCAAGGCAAAATGGCAAAGGAGTTGATGCTCACAGACAGTAAAAAGGTTTGTGTTGAGAGTTTCCATCACACCTCTTTTTCCCCTCTCATCTTCCTCTCACATGTCCGTTTATAGATTCATTTTTTCCCAGATCCAAGTCTAGCTCTTCCACTTTCAAAAGTCCCTAGCTCAGGGGTCACCAACGCGGTGCCCGCGGGCACCAGGTAGCCCGTAAGGACCAGATGAGTAGCCCGCTGGCCTGTTCTAAAAATAGCTCAAATAGCAGCACTTACCAGTGAGCTGCCTCTATTTTTTTAATTGTATTTATTTACCAGCAAGCTGGTCTCGCTTTGCTCGACATTTTTAATTCTAAGAGAGACAAAACTCAAATAGAATTTGAAAATCCAAGAAAATATTTTAAAGACTTGGTCTTCACTAACTGACAAAGAAACAGATAACAGATTTGGTGTCCAGTTCAAAATGTGACATGATTTATTTAAAATTTTGAGAGTTAACTTTTGTATTTTACATGAGTTATTATTTGTACAAACATGGTGCAAAGTAATTCATGATTTGTTCAAAAATGTTAGTGGCTAGCTAGTTAAAATGGGATATTGTGATGTCACAAGACTGTCTTAGAAGTGATCATTTGAAAATGTTCAATTTGAAAAATGTGCACTTAGAGAAAATATAAAAATAAAGTGTTGCATATTGAAATGTATCTGTTTCTATATATATTTATTGTGACAAATCATCAAGATGATCAGTGTTTCCACAAAGATAAATATAATTAATTATTAATAATAACATAGAGTTAAAGGTAAATTGAGCAAATTGGCTATTTCTGGCAATTTATTTCAGTGTGTATCAAACTGGTAGCCCTTCGCATTAATCAGTACCCAAGAAGTAGCTCTTGGTTTCAAAAAGGTTGGTGACCCCTGCCCTAGCTTCACCGACTGGCCACAATATTAGGTACACCTGCATCCATCACTTTTGATTGACACTGTTTTCATCAATGTTCTTAGATTTAGTTTTTAGCTAAATGAGTGTCAATCAACTTTGATCATAAAGGAGGATTTTTTTTTTAGACATATAATGTGTACTAGTGCACCTAATATTGTGTCCATTTTGCATATGTTTGAATTCCTTCCAAGCTGACAAGTTTGATATAGAATGAATAAGGAAGCAAAGGTATGGCTACCAAACCCATCCATTAAGCCACATCCTCCTCCTCCGTCTGGTCTGAAGCCTGTCGACTAATGGCCTCCCTTCATGTCTTATTCTCTATGAAGCTTTCTTTCATCCCACGTGATATAGGAGGTCTGGACCTCTTAAGTGATGGAGGTTGGTAGGAAATTGGACACTTGTGCAGAAGCAGTAGAGATTTTTGATGTGAGCTCCTGCAAAAAAAAAAAGAGACATGATTAAAGGCCTACTGAAACCCACTACTACCGACCACGCAGTCTGATAGTTTATATATCAATGATGAAATCTTAACATTGCAACACATGCCAATACGGCCGGGTTAACTTATTAAGTGCAATTTTAAATTTCCCGCTAAACTTCCGGTTTAAAACGTCTTTGGATGATGACGTATGCGCGTGACGTAGCCAGTGAAACAGAAGTATCGCTACCCCATTGAAAACAATACATAATAGCTCTGTTTTCATCTCATAATTCCACAGTATTCTGGACATCTGTGTTGGTGAATCTGTTGCAATTTGTTTAATGAACAATGGAGACTGCAAAGAAGAAAGTTGTAGGTGGGATCGATGTATTAGCGGCTGGCTGTAGCAACACAACAGGAGGACTTACTTGGATAGCAGACGCGCTAGCAGACGCGCTAGCCGACGCTAGCCGCCAACCGCACGGATGATCGGGTGAAGTCCTTCGTCGCGCCGTCGATCGCTGGAACGCAGGTGAGCACGGGTGTTGATGAGCAGATGAGGGCTGGCTGGCGTAGGTGGAGCGCTAATGTTTTTATCATAGCTCTGTGATGTCCGGTTGCTAAGTTAGCTTCAATGGCGTCGTTAGCAACAACATTGTTAAGCTTTGCCAGGCTGAGAATTATTAACCGTGTATTTATATGTACATGGTTTAATAGTATTGTTGATCTTCTGTCCATCCTTTCAGTCAGGGGTTTATTTATTTTGTTTCTATCTGCATTTGAGCCAGATGCTATCACGTTAGCTCCATAGCTAAAGAGCTTCGCCGATGTATTGTCGTGGAGATAAAAGTCACTGTGAATGTCCATTTCGCGTTCTCGACTCTCATTTTCAAGAGGATATAGTATCCGAGGTGGTTTAAAATACAAATCCGTGATCCACAATAGAAAAAGGAGAGAGTGTGGAATCCAATGAGCCAGCTTGTACCTAAGTTACGGTCAGAGCGAAAAGACATACGTCCTGCACTGCACTCTAGTCCTTCACTCTCACGTTCCTCATCCACGAATCTTTCATCCTCGCTCAAATTAATGGGGTAATCGTCGCTTTCTCGGTCCGAATCGCTCTCGCTGCTGGTGTAAACAATGGGGAAATGTGAGGAGCCTTTCAACCTGCGACGTCACGCTACTTCCGGTACAGGCAAGGCTTTTTTTTATCAGCGACCAAAAGTTGCAAACTTTATTGTCGATGTTGTCTACTAAATCCTTTCAGCAAAAATATGGCAATATTGCGAAATGATCAAGTATGACACATAGAATGGATCTGCTATCCCAGTTTAAATAAGAACATTTCATTTCAGTAGACCTTTAAGCGATGTAGACGACGTCCAGGAAACCCACAATGCGTCTACTTGGCCACATTTGGACAAATGTATGCGTCTGGATAAAACATTAATTTGAGTTGTTTACCATGTAAACCCAAATCAAAACTGTTCTCGAGTTGCCAAGCCGGCAAGAAATACTGCCAAAAATGTATACCGAAGTGATGAAGATCATAGCCGCACAATTAAGTCAAGTCACTTACTTGGTGCTGACCAGAACCGTACATGTGTGACAGTCAATTACATCGTGGACTGGGAATTAAAAAGTGTCTGCCTGCAAATGTATTTTTTATCTGAGTTTGATACATTTTGTATTATTTGCACAGCTAAGTTATTTATTTTACATAGAAAGAATATTTTTACATTTTATTTATGTTATGTAATTCTGTGCTAATTAAACAGTTTCTTTTCTGTGCTGTTAATACCCATCTCGACTAACTGGAAGTGCCACTGACTGTTTACAGTACAGTTGTCATTCACTTCAATTTCACTGAATATTGCTAAAAAATGAATACCTTTATTTGTATACCGTATTTTTCGGAGTATAAGTCGCACCTGCCGAAAATGCATAATAAAGAAGGAAAAAAAACATATATAAGTCGCACTGGAGTATAAGTCGCATTTTTGGGGGAAATTTATTTGGTAAAACCCAACACCAAGAATAGAAATTTGAAAGGCAATTTAAAATAAATAAAGAATAGTGAACAACAGGCTGAATAAGTGTACGTTATATGACGTATAAATAACCAACTGAGAACGTGCCTGGTATGTTAGCATAGCTCGACAGAGCTATGCTAACAACATTAGCTATCCACCTACGCAAGCCCTCATCTGCTCATCAACACCCGTGCTCACCTGCGTTCCAGCGATCGACGGTGCGACGAAGGCTGAGTACAGAGGTGACACGTGAGTAAACACTATCACAGGAGCCATCTGCACCAGGAGGTCATCAGACCATGGCCACCAGGACGCTGACACAAAAGTGCCCCCACAAGCACGGCTGATAACCCCTGAGGCAGATGGCTCATCTGAGGAACGTTGGAAAAATAAAAATAATAAAACTTGTAAAATAGTAAGAATCATGAGTAGAAAGAAATAATAAAATACAAGTAAGACATATGAAGATTAATAGAAAAAAAAATCTGTCATAAGCATAGTATTTTCATACCTACCATTGGTTTTGACTAATTTGACTTCATCCAGCCTTTTCTAACATTCCTACAAAATAATAAAAGTATTGTATCGAATTAATGTTGGTATCGGACAATACTCAGGGCTCCAATGTTGGTATCGTATCGGAAGTAAAAAAAAAAAAGTAGAATTGGGACATCCCTAAATAAAAAAGTTCTATGATCCTCTAGCAATGCTGTAAAATAATTACTCCATTTTTATTAAAAAAGCTTGAGTATTTTAAAACTGCTGGATGGGAGTCCATAATGTTTAAAGGAGGTTCATTCTGCTGAGTTTTACTGTTCAGTCATTATCAATCTGTCTGTGAGGATGTGTCACCATCATTGCTAAGCCCATCACGGACGGCCCTGATGGTGTGTGTGACCTCACCACCACCTCACTCTTCCTGGAATAGCTCGCCTGCTATCTACGGGAAAGCATAAAACTAGGAATACAACAAATGGTGTGGAGTTAAACGTTAAACATAGCAGATTCTCTTGCTCAGATAAACATTCAATTCAGTGCTGTTACTATTGGGCCTGAGCCCTTTTTATTTAAGATTAAAGGTTTTTAATCCTCCAATGGAGGGTTTGACCTATTGTTTAACCTTTTCTTTATAAGTGTGAGGATAAAACCGATTTAGAACGTGAATTTTGAAGCACTGGTGCTCTTGATTTATAGCGTGGACACTCAAAGATGCAACACAGCCTTATCCTAACATATGTTAGGATAAGGCATCATAGGTGAAAAAAATTGTACAAAATGCAGAAGTATGTATTTTTTTAATCACCCGCCTGGGAAAAATGTTTATTCAAAAATAATCCAAATGCCAAAAAAAACTTTTAAAAAATGCTCCTGCAGATATTTTGGTTACCTTTAGTAATTCAGCATCATGAGAGGTGAAAACCGTGAGAAACAGCTCTTAGTAATATCCAGTGCCATTTAAATATTCACAACATTAACAAAAAATATACACTTTTGTCATATGTATACCATATTTTCCGGACTATAAGGCGCACTTAAAAGCCTACTGAAAGGATTTTTATTTATTTAAATGGGGATAGCAGATCCATTCTATGTGTCATACTTGATAATTTCGCGATATTGCCATATTTTTGCTGAAAGGATTTAGTAGAGAACATCGACGATAAAGTTCGCAACTTTTGGTCGCTGATAAAAAAAAGCCTTGCCTGTACCGGAAGTAGCGTGACGTCACAGGTTGAAAGGCTCCTCACATTTCCCCATTGTTTACACCAGCAGGGAGAGCGATTCGGACAGAGAAAGCGACGATTACCCCATTAATTTGAGCGAGGATGAAAGATTTGTGGATGAGGAACGTGAGAGTGAAGGACTAGAGTGTAGCGCAGGACGTATCTTTTTTCGCTCTGACCGTAACTTAGGTACAAGCTGGCTCATTGGATTCCACACTTCCTCCTTTTTCTATTGTGGATCACGGATTTGTATTTTAAACCACCTCGGATACTATATCCTCTTGAAAATGAGAGTCGAGAACGCGAAATGGACATTCACAGTGACTTTTATCTCCACGACAATACATCGGCGAAGCACTTTAGCTACTGAGCTAACGTGATAGCATCGGGCTTAACTGCAGGTAGAAACAAAATAAATAAGCCCCTGACTGGAAGGATGGACAGAAAATCAACAATACTATTAAACCATGGACATGTAACTACACGGTTAATGCTTTCCAGCCTGGCGAAGCTTAACAATGCTGTTGCTAATGACGCCATTGAAGCTAACTTAGTTACGGGACCTCACAGAGCTATGATAAAAACATTAGCTATCCACCTACGCCAGCCAGCCCTCATCTGCTCATCAACACCCGTGCTCACCTGCGTTCCAGCGATCGACGGAGCGACGAAGGACTTCACCCGATCATCGAAGCGGTCGGCGGCTAGCGTCGGATAGCGCGTCTGCTATCCAAGTCAAAGTCCTCCTGGTTGTGTTGCTGCAGCCAGCCGCTAATACACCGATCCCACCTACAGCTTTCTTCTTTGCAGTCTTCATTGTTCATTAAACAAATTGCAAAAGATTCACCAACACAGATGTCCAGAATACTGTGGAATTTTGCGATGAAAACAGAGCTTTTTGTATTGGATACAATGGTGTCCGAATACTTCCGATTCAACCATTGACGTCACGCGCATACGTCATCATACATAGACGTTTTCAACCGGAAGTTTCACGGTAAATTTAAAATTGCACTTTACAAGTTAACCCGGCCGTATTGGCATGTGTTGCAATGTTAAGATTTCATCATTGATATATAAACTATCAGACTACGCGTGGTCAGTAGTAGTGGGTTTCAGTAGGCCTTTAAAATCCTTTTTTTCCCCTCAAAACTCGACAGTGCGCTTTATAACCTGGTGCGTCTAATGTACGGAATAATTCTAGTTTTGCTTACTGACCTCGAAGCAATTTTATTTGGGACATGGTGTAATGATAAGTGTGACCAGTAGATGGCAGTCAAACATAAGAGATACGTGTAGACTGCAATATGATGGCAATATGACTCACGTAAACAACACCAACATTGTATATGTTCCTTTGAAAATATAGAACATTACAGATGGCGCTCAAAAATCTATCAAAATGTTTTAGTACAACTTTGGTAAGCTATGAAGCCGCACCGCTTGATGGATTGTACTGTGCTTCAACAGACAAGTATTATTATGGTGTGTGTATAAGGTAAGACATCTTATCTGGTGTTTTGTTTCGCAATATTATGCAAAAGCAACTTTTCTTTCCTTCTGGTATCTGCTGATCTGTATTTGGGGTCTGCATGAATCCTGAAAAATTGCACGCGTCCGCCTTGTAGTCCGTGCCGACACCATAGTTGATAAACTTCTTCTTTTTCACTATCTTCTTGTTATGGGACATTCATCCTCCGCTGTTTTCATTTCTAAAAAAATTGTGTAAAGTTCTTACTTATATCTGTCAGTAGACTCACCATGAAAGCGCAAAAACATACCGGTGTAGTGAGTTTACATTATTCACCCAAGGAACTTTAGTTATTAGAGAGCCTTGTCGTTTCCGGATGAGAAGATGCTGCTCCGTTATTGATTTAAGTAACGTCTGAATGTCATTAAAACCATCTTTTGACACTTATTCCACCCCCGTGCTTGCACGCTACACCGCTACAACAAAGATGACGGGGAGAAGACGCTGTCGAAGATGAGCCACGTAAATAAGACCGCCCACAAAACGGCGCATCTTGAAGCGACTGTCAGAAAGCGGCTTGAAGATGATCTGTAAAACATAATCTATGCAACATTTTGACCAAAGAACCACCATTACATGTTATGTAGACCAGTGTTTTTCAACCACTGTGCCGCGGCACACTAGTGTGCCGTGAGATACAGTCTGGTGTGCTGTGGGAGATTATCTAATTTCACCTATTTGGGTTAAACATATTTTTTGGCAAACCAGTAATTATAGTCTGCAAAATATGTGTTGTTGTTGAGTGTCGGTGCTGTCTTGAGCTTGGCAGAGTAACCGTGTAATACTCTTCCATATCAGTAGGTGGCAGCCGGTAGCTACCGGGTTTTTCGGACTATAAATCGCAGTTTTTTTCATAGTTTGGCCAGGGGTGCGATTTATACTCAGGAGTGACTTATGTGTGAAATGATTAACACATTACCGTAAAATATCCAATAATATTATTTAGCTCATTCACGTAAGAGACTAGACTTATAAGATTTCATGGGATTTAGCGATTAGGAGTGACAGATTGTTTGGTAAACGTATAGCATGTTCTATATGTTATAGTTATTTGAATGACTCTTACCATAATATGTTACGTTAACATACCAGGCACGTTCTCAGTTGGTTATTTATGCGTCATATAACGTACACTTATTCAGCCTGTTGTTCACTATTCTTTATTTATTTTAAATTGCCTTTCAAATGTCTATTCTTGGTGTTGGGTTTTATCAAATACATTTCCCCAAAAAATGTGACTTATACTCCAGTGCGACTTATATATGTTTTTTCCTTCTTTATTATGCATTTTCGGCCGGTGCGACATATAGTCCGAAAAATACGGTAATTGCTTTGTAGATGTCGGAAACAGCGGGAGGCAGCGTGCAGGTAAAAAGGTGTCTAATGCTTAAACCAAAAATGAACAAAAGGTGAGTGCCCCTAAGAAAAGGCATTGAAGCTTAGGGAAGGCTATGCGGAACGAAACTAAAACAGAACTGGCTACAAAGTAAACAAAAACAGAACGCTGGATGACAGCAAAGACTTACTGTGGTGCAAAGACGGCGTCCACAATGTAGGATAGGATAGGACTTCATTGTCATTGCACAAGTACAACGAAACTATGTTTTCAGCACAAACCCATTCAAGATTAGACAAACAGTGTACAGGGTTACAGAACAGGAACGCTGATGGGTCGCCAAAGGCGCCCCCGTAAAAGATGAGAAGAAGGTAAAACGCTGGGGAAGAAGATTAGTAAAAAAATACAATCTAGACTGGGCTCCTAAGAGGGACTAGTCTGGAGTGGGAAAACACCTCCATGCCATGCACACGTAAACATGTTACGTATAATCACGACAACTCGCAACAGAGGGGCGGGGAGTTGGGGCCCTGGAGGTCGACTGCTGCTATGAAGCGGTGGTGAAGGCGTGGGGTGGGGTACATCCGAACATGACATGGCAATCAAAAATGTCCCCACAAAGAAGGATTAAAAATAACTGAAATTTTCTTGATTGCTAAAACAAAGTAGATGTGGGAAATATCGCTCAAAGGATGACATGAAACTGTGACAGGAAATTACCAAAAAAAGAGAAAAAGCCACCAAAATAGGAGCACAAGACAAGAACTAAAAGACTACACACAAAAAAAACAGCAAAAAACTCAAAATAAGTCAGGGGGTGATGTGACAGGTGGTGACAGTACACCTACTTTGAGACAAGAGCTATAGTGATGCATGCTTGGTTATGGTTTAAAGTCATATCCAACAATTGCGACAACGACTTTTTACTGTCAACTGAGTTCCGTTTTTTAATTATTTCTGCTGGTGGTGTGCCTCTGGATTTTTTCAACACAAAAAATGTGCCTTGGCTCAAAAAAGGTTGAAAAACACTGATGTAGACCACAAGGAAGTGTTTTACTTTTTTTTTTAAATAATAATATGACTCCTTTAATGCACCCTATAATCCGGTGCGCCTTATATATGAAAAAAGATCATTGTCCGGAATATACGGTACATGTTTTATCATTGTTATTGTTATAAATTATTCATTCAGCTCTTGCATAAATACAATCTTACAACATTGTGCATGTTCTTGTGGGAGTGTATACATCCAAACAATGATTTTTTTTTTCAAGTGTTTTACATGGAATTACTTGTGACTTCTCGGTTACACAGGGCTTTGCTCCAAGTCTGTGACGTCACTTAATATAATACCAGTCAATTTTCTTAAACGCGCTGTTACGGAAAGGAGGAGGAGAGGCCCGAGGTTAAAGAGGACTCAGTTAGAATAGAGATGAGGCAGCGAGCTTGACAGTTTTTTACAACTTCATTTAATGCACTGAGCCCTCGTCGGTCATGAGGCAAGAAATGTACTGCGTACGCTCAACTCATTTTAGCCTCATAAACTCATAAAAGACAATTTAATTCACCTCTGTTAGGGCCAAACAGGCTTGGACTGCAGCTAATTTATTCACATCTGGAGCCAGACTTCGGCAATAAAAGTATTAAGTCATGTAAAATACTACTTCACTATCGTTTGTTTGAATTATTACATTTGAAAGGATGTGATTTGTGCAGACTCTAGGATTTTAATTGACCTTATTTGCAAGAAGGCCAATCAAAGGCTGGTTTTCTTGAGGAGACTGAGGGGCTTTCAGGTTGATAGGACACTGATGAGGATGTTCTATTCATCTTGTATTGAATCTATTTTAACTTATTCCATCACTTTCTGGTTTGGTAACCTCAGTGTGGCCAATAAAAATAGATTGGGTGGTATAATCAAGGTGTGCCAAAAGACCATAGGCACTACCTTGAACCCCCTGAACCAGATCTATCAGGCCAGAGTCATCCAGAAGGCTAAGGCAATTCTGGTCAACCCTCAGCACACTCTCTTCTCAGAGTTTAGACTCTTACCCTCAGGATGCAGGTACGCCCCTACTAATAGACAGGTCAAAACAACAGATACATACGATCCTTTGTTCCCTCAGCTGTCGCCTTTATAAATGAGCTTCTTAAACCAGCTTAGCTGCTATGCAGTCACTTTAGTGGGAAGCGACGTGTGATGATTAGTTTTTATTGTTTTACAAATGTTTTTAGTTTTTAGCTCAATGCTTTTATGATGGTTTGTATGTTGTATGTATTTGATGTATTTGTACCTTGTTTTACTGTTGTACCTTGTTTTACAGTTGTACCTTGTTTTTACTGTTGTACTTCGTGTTTACTGTTGCACCTCGTTTTTTACTGTTGTACCTCGTTTTACTGTTGAACCTTGTTTTTAATGACTACTGCTGCAAACCAAATTGCCCCTCGGGGACAATAAAGATTTTCTAAGTCTAAGTCTAAGTCCCTGACAGATGCATATTACCATAGAAACGGATTTTTCACATTATATTATTCTTATAAGTCAGGGGTCACCAACCTTTTTGAAACCAAGAGCTACTTCTTGGGTACTGATTAATGCGAAGGGCTACCAGTTTGATACACACTTAAATAAATTGCCAGAAATAGCCAATTTGCTCAATTTACCTTTAACACTATGTTATTATTAATAATTAATGATATTTACACTTAATTGAACGGTTTAAAAGAGGAGAAAACACGAAAAAAAATTACAATTAAATTTTGAAACATAGTTTATCTTCAATTTCGACTCTTTAAAATTCAAAATTGAACCGAAAAAAAGAAGAGAAAAACTAGCTAATTCGAATCTTTTTGAAAAAATTAAAAAAAGAATTTATGGAACATCATTAGCAATTTTTCCTGATTAAAATTAATTTTAGAATTTTGATGACATGTTTTAAATAGGTTAAAATCCAATCTGCACTTTGTTAGAATATATAACAAATTGGACCAAGCTATATTTCTAACAAATCATTATTTCTGCTAGATTTTCCAGAATAAAAATTTTAAAAGAAATTCAAAATACTTTGAAATAAGATTTAAATTTGATTCTACAGATTTTCTAGATTTGACAGAATAATTTTTTTGAATTTTAATCATAATAAGTTTGAAGAAATATTTCACAAATATTCTTCGTCGAAAAAACAGAAGCTAAAATGAAGAATTAAATTAAAATGTATTTGTTATTCTTTACAATAATTTAAAAAAAAAAATTACTTGAACATTGATTTAAATTGTCAGGAAAGAAGAGGAAGGAATTTAAAAGGTAAAAAGGTATATGTGTTTAAAAAATCCTAAAATAATTTTTAAGGTTGTATTTTTTCTCTAAAATTGTCTTTCTGAAAGTTATAAGAAGCAAAGTAAAAAAAATAATGAATTTATTTAAACAAGTGAAGACCAAGTCTTTAAAATATTTTCTTGGATTTTCAAATTCTATTTGAGTTTTGTCTCTTAGAATTAAAAATGTCGAGCAAAGCGAGACCAGTTTGCTAGTAAATAAATACAATTTAAAAAATAGAGGCAGCTCACTGGTAAGTGCTGCTATTTGAGCTATTTTTAGAACAGGCCAGCGGGCTACTCATCTGGTCCTTACGGGCTACCTGGTGCCCGCGGGCACCGCGTTGGTTACCCCTGTTATAAGTCATTTAGAATTTATTTCCACCTGTTAGCAGTGTTGTGCTATGTTGTGTTGTTCACTCAGAAATGACCGGTGGTATTTTTGTATGGAAATATTTGATTTCCAGTGGCAATATTTATGATGAAACCTAATAGCTGGCATCAATAACACTATTACTTTCAATAATTTTTTCCCGTGCCACTATGACCACATTGGTTTTGTTGCTGCCACCCCAGGCTAAGCGGGATTGTATTTGGAATTAATGTTCATTTATATTTACGGTGCATATAAAGCTCAATTGTCAGCTAAAAGTCAGCTAAATTAGAGCGGTATGGCATCAGAGAGTTGGTCTTGAACTCGGTAAGAAGCTACTTAACCAACAGGTAGCATTACCTGAAGCTAGATAACAATACATCTTCAGCGCTTAAAGGCCTACTGAAAGCCACTACTACCGACCATGCAGTCTGATAGTTTATATATCAATGATGAAATCTTAACATTGCAACACATGCCAATACGGCCGGGTTAACTTATAAAGTGCAATTTTAAAACGCCTAAGTATGATGACGTTTGCGCGTGACGTCGATCGTTGAAACGGAAGTATTCGGACACCATTGAAAACAATACAAAATAGCTCTGTTTTCATCGCAAAATTCCACAGTATTCTGGACGTCTATGTTGGTGAATCTTTTGCAATTTGTTTAATGAACAATGAAGACTGCAAAGAAGAAAGCTGTAGTGGGATCGGTGTATTAGCGGCTGGCTGCAGCAACACAACCAGGAGGACTTTGACTTGGATAGCAGACGCGCTATCCGACGCTAGCCGCCGACCGCATCGATGATCGGGTGAAGTCCTTCGTCGCGCCGTCAATCGCTGGAACGCAGGTGAGCACGGGTGTTAATGAGCAGATGAGGGCTGGCGTAGGTGGATAGCTAATGTTTTTAGCATAGCTCTGTCGAGGTCCCGTAGCTAAGTTAGCTTCAATGGCGTCGTTAGCAACAGCATTGCTAGGCTTCGCCAGGTTGAACAGCATTAACCGTGTGGCTACAGGTCCAGTGTTTGGTAGTATTGTTGATCTTCTGTCTATCCTTCCAGTCAGGGGCTTTATATCTGCATTTAAGCACGATGCTATCACGTTAGCTCCGTAGCTAAAGTGCTTCGCCGATGTATTGTCGTGGAGATAAAAGTCACTGTGAATGTCCATTTCGCGTTCTCGACTCTGATTTTCAAGAGGATATAGTATCCGAGGTGTTTTAAAATACAAATCCGTGATCCACAATAGAAAAAGGAGAGAGTGTGGAATCCAATGAGCCAGCTTGTACCTAAGTTACGGTCAGAGCGAAAAAAGATACGTCCTGCACTGCCTCTCTAGTCCTTCACTCTCACGTTCCTCATCCACGAATCTTTCATTTTCGCTCAAATTAATGGTGTAATCATCGCTTTCTCGGTCCGAATCGCTCTCGCTGCATTGTAAACAATGGGGAAATGTGAGGAGCCTTTCAACCTGTGACGTCACGCTACTTCCGGTACAGGCAAGGCTTTTTTTTATCAGCGACCAAAAGTTGCGAACTTTATCGTCGATGTTCTCTACTAAATCCTTTCAGCAAAAATATGGCAATATCGCTAAAGTGATCAATTATGACACATAGAATGGATCTGCTATCCCCGTTTAAATAAGAACATTTTATTTCAGTAGGCCTTTAATACATCTTGCAGCGTGCTTCAGGGATCAACTCTTGGACTAAAATTGTTTAATCTCTATATAAAGAACATATGTAAAGTTAGAAAGGATTTAAAGTTAGTACTATTTGCAGACGACACAACTGTGTTTTGTTGGGGTGACAACACACAGAACCTAATACAAATACCATATTTTCCGGACCATAGGGCGCACCGGATTATAAGGCGCACTGCTGATGAGCGGGTCTAGTCAGGTCTATTTTCATACAAAAGGCGCAACGGATTATAAGGCACATTAAAAGGGTCGTATTATTTTTATTTTTTTCTAAATGGAAAACACTTCCTTGTGGTCTACATAACATGTAATGGTGGTTCTTTGGTCAAAATGTTGCATGGATTATGTTTTACAGATCATCTTCAAGCCGCTTTCTGACAGTCGCTTCAGGATGCGCCGTTTTGTGGGCGGTCTTATTTACGTGACTCACCTTTGACAGCGTCTTCTCCCCGTCATCTTTGTTGTCGCGGTGTAGCGTGCAAGGACGGGAGTGGAAGAAGTGTCAAAAGATGAAGCTAACTGTTTTAATGACATTCAGACTTTACTTAAATCAATAACAGAGCAACATCTTCTCATCCGTGGCTCACTAGTGCAACAACAACGCCGGAAATGTGTCCCGGAACTCTCTAATAACTAAAGTTCCTTGGGTGAATAATGTAAATTCACTATACCGGTATGTTTTAGCGCTTTCATGGCCAGTTTACTGACAGATATAAGTAAGAACTTTATGCTACTTTATATTAGAAATGGCAACAGCGGAGGATGAATGACCAGCAGATAGAGAAAGAGAATAAGCTTATCGACTAAAGGACTACAAAGGCGGACGTGCGCACATTTTCAGGACTTATGCAGATCCCAAATACAGATCAGCAGGTACCAAAAGTAAGAAAAGTTGCTTTTGCATAATATTGCGAAACAAAACGCCAGATAATGTCTTACCTTATACACACACCATAATAATACTCGTATGTTGAAGCAGAGAACAATTAATCAAGCGGTGTGGCTTCATAGCCTACCAAAGTCGTACTAAAACATTTTGATAGATTTTTGAGCGCCATGTGTAATGTTCTACATTTTCAATGGAACATATAACATTTTTGTGTTGTTTACTTGAGTCATATTGCAGTCTACACACATCTCTTATGTGTGACTGCCATCTACTGGTCACAATTATAATTTCACCATGTATCAAATAAATTAGCTTCAAGGTCGGTAAGCACAACCAAAATTATTCCGTACATTAGGCGCAACGGGTTATAAGGCGCACTGTCGAGTTTTGGAGAAATGAAAGGATTTTATAGTCCGAAAAAATACGGTATTTACAGAATGAATTAACGAATTAAAGAGATGGTTTGATAAAAAGAGACTCTCTTTGAGTCTGAGGAGAACTAAATGAGTGCTATTCGGTAACAGTAGAAGATTTAAGCCACATAATAATGAATAATAATAATGACCCAGCAGGCACAAGACATTGATACAATGTTGATTATACAATATTGACTTTGAAACAATGTTGCAAAACAATTGTATTGTAAATTGAGACAACGCTTGTGTCTAGCATTGGATCCACGTTGTTGGTTGGGAATTACCAAATTTTAATGGTCAAATCAACGTCACAACCTGACATTGAAAAAAAGCAAGTTGTTTCAACGTTGTATTTGTGTTGTAAAATATTGGTTGGAAAATGACACAAACTCAATGGTCAAATCAACGTCAGAATCCAACATTGGTTAAAAGTCCTCAAAAAGCATGGTGTTCCAACGTTATGTTTGGGTTGCTCAACGTCAGGACCTAATTTAACAAGTTCTCAACGTTGTTTTAATGTATTGTGCATGCCTGGGAAAAGATGACAAAATTAACTTGAAATCTCATATAAAAAATTAAAAACAACCTAAGGTGGCAAAAAATTCAGTACAGGCCAAAAGTTAAGACACACCTTCTCATTCAATGAAAACATATTTTATATTCTAGTTTCTTCAAAATATATTTATATTCTAGTTTCTTCAAAATAACCACATACTCAGTGGCCTAGTGGTTAGAGTGTCCGCCCTGAGATCGGTAGGTTGTGAGTTCAAAGTCATACTAAAGACTATAAAAATCGGGACCCATTACCTCCCTGCTTGGCACTGAGCATCAAGGGTTGGAATTGGGGGTTAAAATCACCAAAAAAATTATTACCGGGCGCGGCCACTGCTGCTGCTCACTGCTCCCCTCACCTCCCAGGGGGTGAACAAGGGGATGAGTCAAATGCAGAGGATACATTTCACCACACCCAGTGTGTGACTATCATTGGTACTTTAACTTTGCTGTGACTACTGTTTTGAACACTCTTGGCATTCTCTCGATGAGCTTCAAGAGGTAGTCACCTGAAATGGTTTTCACTTCACAGGTGTCATAGTTTTGATGCCTTCAGTGACAATCTACAGTGTAAATAGTTGTGAAAATAAAGAAAACATTGAAATGAGAAGGTGGGTCCAAACTTTTGGCCTGTACTGTATTTTTTGCCACATTACGTTGTTTTACATTTTTTATACGAGATTTCCAGTCAATAGTGAAGAAAGCAAAATATGTCTGGACCAAAATCACTCTATATTTTTGTACTGCTCGCTAGTGCAACCATATCTGAGGTATTGTGTGGAAATAACTACACAAATATGCTGTATTCACTAACTGTGTTCCAAAAATGTCAGTTAGAATAATACATACCATTGGATATAAAGATCACCCAAACCTTGTATTTAGGGATGTCTGATAATGGCTTTTTTGCCGATATCCGATATTCCGATATTGTCCAACTCTTAATTACCGATACCGATATCAACCGATACCGATATATACAGTCGTGGAATAAACACATTGTTATGCCAAATTTGGACAACCAGGTATGGTGAAGATGAGGTCCTTTTTAAAAGAAATCATAAAATAAAATAAGATAAACAAATTAAAAACATTTTCTTGAATAAAAAGAAAGTAAAACAATATAAAAAACAGTTACATAGAAACTAGTAATTAATGAAAATGAGTAAAATTAATTGTTAAAGGTTAGTACTATTAGTGGACCAGCAGCACGCACAATCATGTGTGCTTACGGACTGTATCCCTTGCAGACTGTATTGATATATATTGATATATAATGTAGGAACCAGAATATTAATAACAGAAAGAAACAACCCTTTTGTGTGAATGAGTGTGAATGGGGAGGGAGGTTTTTGGGTTGGTGCACTAAGTGTATTTTGTGTTTATGTTGATTTAATACATTTAAAAAATAAATTAAAAAATAAAAAAAATAACCATACCGATAATAAAAAAAAATGATACCGATAATTTCCGATATTACAATTTAAAGCATTTACTTGTATTTATTAAATCCAAAATGTTGACATTCAATGATTTGCTGCATTTGCAATATGTGATGTACCATATTGTAACTGTATGCATGTTCAAAATAAACCAATACCAGCCCCGAGAGGGACAAGCAGGAGAAAATGGATGGATGAATGGCATTCTCAAGTTCTGTAACAGAGTTTTAAAGCGTGTGTGTGAGACAGCAGCCTTTGACCACCATTACCCACCTTCAGTGTGTGTCAACTTTTAATTGCTCTGCGGTGAATTGCCTTAACCAAAAAGCAAAGGGTTAACGAAGGAACAAATCACATCAATGGATCTTCTCCAGGGGCTGGGAAATGTCAGCTGTGGCGCGGGGGGGGGGGGGGGTGGGGGGGGGGGGCACTTCCATCCCAATGGTGGCTCAGCTGTAGAAGCAACAGTACAGTGAAGTCAGCAGTGGGATGCGCATGTGGGAGTGTGGCGGGTGGAAATGTCGAAACGCGGTGACCGGTTGACACGGAAGGAGGTAGTCAGCCAAGACTAATGTGTGTGTGTGTGTGTGTGTGTGTGTGTGTGTGTGTGTGTGTGTGTGTGTGTGTGTGTGTGTGTGTGTGTGTGTGTGTGTGTGTGTGTGTGTGTGTGTGTGTGTGTGTGTGTGTGTGTGTGTGTGTGTGTGTGTGTGTGTGTGTGTGTGTGTGTGTGCGCGCGTGCAAGTCACAGACGGATACACTTCATCAATGAGGAACCATCACACAGACATCACAAGTCAAAACTTACCGGCATCTCACCACATGACTCGCCACTATAAATAAATTGTTTTAAGCACAAAGACACTGAGACCTTCCTCAAATCCCCTCTGAACATACAGTGCATCCGGAAAGTATTCACAGCACTTCACTTTTTCCACATTGTCTTATGTTACAGCCTTATTCCAAAATGGAATACATACATTTTTGTCCTCATAATTCTACACACAATACCCTCCATCCATCCATCCATCCATCTTCTTCCGCTTATCCGAGGTCGGGTCGCGGGGGCAGCAGCCTAAGCAGGGAAGCCCAGACTTTCCTCTCCCCAGCCACTTCGTCCAGCTCCCCCCCGGGGGATCCCGAGGCGTTCCCAGGCCAGCCGGGAGACATAGTCTTCCCCAACGTGTCCTGGGTCTTCCCCGTGGCCTCCTACCGGTCGGACGTGCCCTAAACACCTCCCTAGGGAGGCGTTCGAGTGGTATCCTGACCAGATGCCCGAACCACCTCATCTGGCTCCTCTCGATGTGGAGGAGCAGTGGCTTTACTTTGAGCTCCCCCCGGATGACAGAGCTTCTCACCCTATCTCTAAGGGAGAGCCCCGCCACCCGGTGGAGGAAACTCATTTCGGCCGCTTGTACCCGTGATCTTGTCCTTTCGGTCATAACCCAAAGCTCATGACCATAGGTGAGGATGGGAACGTAGATCGACCGGTAAATTGAGAACTTTGCCTTCCGGCTCAGCTCCTTCTTCACCACAACGGATCGATACAGCGTCCGCATTACTGAAGACGCCGCACCGATCTGCCTGTAGATCTCATGATCCACTCTTCCCTCACTCGTGAACAAGACTCTGAGGTACTTGAACTCCTCCACTTGGGGCAGGGTCTCCTCCGCAACCCGGAGATGGCACTCCACCCTTTTCCGGGCGAGAACCATGGACTCGGACTCGGAGGTGCTGATTCTCATCCCAGTCGCTTCACACTCGGCTACGAACCGATCCAGTGAGAGCTGAAGATCCTGGCCAGATGAAGCCATCAGGACCACATCATCTGCAAATAGCAGAGACCTAATCTTGCAGCCACCAAACCGGATCCCCTCAACGCCCTGACTGCGCCTAGAAATTCTGTCCATAAAAGTTATGAACAGAATCGGTGACAAAGGGCAGTCACACACAATACCCAATAATGACAATGTGAAGTTTTTTTGTTTTTTTTTTTAATTTTCAAATTTATTAAGAATGAAAAAAAATCACATGTACCGTATTTTCCGGACCATATATAAGCAGGGACTATATATCTGATTATAAGGCGCACTCTGCCGATGAATGGTCTATTTTCGATCTTTTTTTCATGTATAAGGCGCACCAGATTATAGGCCGCGTCAAAGGAGTCATATTATTATTATTTTCCCTGTGGTCTACATAACATGTAATGGTAGTTCTTTGGTCAAAATGTTGCATAGATTATGTTTTACGGATCATCTTCAAGCCGCTTCTGACAGTCGCGCTTCTTATTTACGTGGCTCACCTTCGGCAGCGTCTTCTCCGCGTCATCTTTGTTGTAGCGGTGTAGCGTGCAAGGACGGGGGTGGAAGAAGTGTCAAAAGATGGATCTAACTGTTTTAATGACATTCAGACTTTACTTAAATCAATAACGGAGCAGCATCTCCTCATCCGGAAACAACAACAAGATTTGTGTCCCGTGAAAAACCGTCCGACCGGAACTCTCTAATAACTAAAGTTCCTTGGGTGAATAATGTAAACTCACTACACCGGTATGTTTTAGTGCTTTCATGGCGAGTTTACTGACATATATAAGTAAGAACTTTACTTTATATTAGAAATGGCAACAGTGGAGAATGAATGTCCCATAACAAGAAGATAGAGAAAAAGAAGAAACGGTGTCGGCACGGACTACAAAGGCGGAAGCGCGCAATTTTTCAGGACTTATGCAGATCCCTAATACAGATCAGCAGGTACCAGAAGGTAAGAAAAGTTGCTTTTGCATAAAATTGCGAAACAAAACGCCAGATAATGTGTTACCTTATACCAGTGTTTTTCAACCACTGTGCCGCGGAACACTAGTGTGCCGTGAGATACAATCTGGTGTGCCGTGGGAGATTATCTAATTTCACCTATTTGGGGTAAAAAATATTTTTTGCAAACCAGTAATTCTAGTCTGCAAACTATGTGTTGTTGTGGAGTGTCGATGCTGTCTAGACTCTTCCATATCAGTAGGTGGCGGACGGTAGCTAATTGCTTTGTAGATGTCGGAAACAGCGGGAGGCAGCGTGCAGGTAAAAAGGTATTTAATGCTTAAACAGAAAGTAAACAAAAGGTAAGTGCCCCTAAGAAAAGGCATTGGAGCTTAGGGAAGGCTATGCAGAACAACACTAAAACTGAACGGGCTACAAAGTCAACAAAAAACAGAATGCTGGACGACAGCAAAGACTTACTGCGGAGCAAAGACGGCGTCCACAATGTACATCCGCACATGACATGACAATCGACAATGTCCCCACAAAGAAGGATAAAAACAAAGTAGATGCGGGAAATATCACTCAAAGGAAGACATGAAACCTGCTACAGGAAACTACCAAAAAAGAGAAAAAGCCAGCAAAATAGGAGCGCAAGACAAGAAGTAAATCACTACACACAGGAAAACAGCAAAAAAAGTCAAAATAAGTCAGGGTGTGATGTGACAGGTGGTGACAGTACACCTACTTTGAGACAAGAGCTATAGTGATGCATGCTTGGTTATGCTTTAAAGTCATATGCAACAATTGCGACGACGACTTTTTACCGTCAACCCGAGTTTAGTTTTTTAATGATTTCTGCCGGTGGTGTGCCTCTGCATTTTTTCAACGCAAAAAATGTGCCTTAGCTCAAAAAAGGTTGAAAAACACTGCCTTATACACACATCATAATAATACTCGTATGTTGAACAGTACAATCCATCAAGCGGTGCGGCTTCATAGCTTACTGAAGTCGTACTAAAACATTTTGATGGATATTTTAGCGCCGTGTGTAATGTTCTATATTTTCAATGGAACATATAAAATGTCAGTGTTGTTTACTTGAGTCATATTGCAGTCTACACGTATCTCTTATGTGTGACTGCCATCATATTGCAGTCTACACGTATCTCTTATGTGTGACTGCCATCTACTGGTCACACTTATCATTACACCATGTACCTAATAAAATAGCTTTAAGGTCGGTAAGCAAAACCAGAATTATTCCGTACATTAGGCGCACCGGGTTATAAGGCGCACTGTCGAGTTTTGAGAAAAAAGAAGGATTTTAAGTGCGCCTTATGGTCCGGAAAAAACGGTACTGAACTATTCACAGCCTTTTTTATTGTATTTAATATTTTTAATACATTTGCAAAATAAAATAAAAAATAAAAAAAAATTTTTGCATTGTCATTATGAGGTATTGTCCACATCAGTTTGAGGACAAATATTAATGTATTACATTTAGAATAAGGCTGTAACATAACAAAATGTGGTGAACGTTAAGTGCTGTAAATTATTTCCGGATGCACTGTATAAAAGTCAAAAGTGAAACAATAAAACATGTGAACATAATGGACTTTGAAATGAAAGTACCTACCCTTTTTTTAATGGCAACGTGTGTGTCATGTATTTCTGATGTGGTGGCTCCCTCTAGTGGCCAGAAAGCCGTAAACATAGATCAGGGGTGCCCACACTTTTTCTGCAGGCGAGCTACTTTTCAATTGACCAAGTCGAGGGGATCTACCTCAGGGCGTCACTAGCTTTTAAGGACAGGCAGGGGCGCCGAAAAGGGGGGGGGGGTAAAGGAGACGGATTCTAGGGGCCCATGATGGTGGGGGGCCCAGAGAGGCCCCTAATGATGATGAAATGTCAACTGTGATGCTGTTCTTCTTTCAAAAATACCATTAAAATGCATAATTGTATGTAAAATAGCATCAAAAAATGTTGCCGCTGTGTTGGGGGCCCGTAAAGATTCTTTTCATTGGGCCCAAAATCCCTAGCGGCGCCCCTGAGGACAGGGGGGGCTTAGGGGGTGCTCCACTAACCACGTAAACCCAGATTCCGAACTAACAAAGGTCTTAACTCAATTCTCTTTCTATGCCACATCAATGTGGAATGCGCTCCCAACAGGTATAAAATAAAGGGCATCTCTATCCTCCTTCAAAACCGCTATAAAAGTTCACCTCCAGGCAGCTACAACCCTAAACTAACACCCTCCCCGGATTGCTAATAATCAAATGTAAACAATCAAATGCAGATTCTTTTTCTTATGCTTCTGATCTCTCTCTCTCTCTCTCTCTCTCTCTCTCTCTCTCTCTCTCTCTCTCTCTCTCTCTCTATGTCCACTACTTGATGTCCATATCCCCACCCCCCCCCCACCCCCCCCACCCCCCCTACCCCACCCCCCCTCCACACTCCTGATTGTAAATAATGTAAATAATTCAATGTGATTATCTTGTGTGATGACTGTATTATGATGATAGTATATATGATAGTATATATCTGTATCATGAATCAATTTAAGTGGACCCCGACTTAAACAAGTTGAAAAACTTATTCGGGTGTTACCATTTAGTGGTCAATTGTACGGAATATGTACTTCACTGTGCAACCTACTAATAAAAGTCTCAATCAATCAATCAATCAAAGCCCCCAGGAGATGCACAGGATGCGAGCGAACGTAGCGCACGAGCACAAAACTTCACAAACGGCTAACAAAGACTTATAAATTATTATAAGTATGTTATTATTATTATTTCAGTCGGTTTATTTTCAATCTGTGTTCAGTACAAACAACAAACATGGGTTTGCACAGTGACATTTTGTTTTAACAAGCCATCCTATAATAATACAACAGCTATTAATGTAACAATACAATAAAACAAATATATTTAAGGATGTTTTTTTCTTCATTATTTTACCAATAGGCTAATGTATATTACTTTATATAGATTCTACAAGAAACACAAAACTTAAAAACTTAATTATTTTACAATTGCAGACACAAGGTTTTGTGCAGCTTCGCTCATTGTAAAGGAAGACGGAAGTCCACGCAGGAGAAAAATGACTACAAAGATGGTGTCTGGGTTTTTCTTATATATATACACTACCGTTCAAAAGTTTGGGGTCACATTGAAATGTCCTTATTTTTTGAAAGAAAAGCACTGTACTTTTCAATGAAGATAACTTTAAACTAGTCTTAACTTTAAAGAAATACACTCTATACATTGCTAATGTGGTAAATGACTATTCTAGCTGCAAATGTCTGGTTTTTGGTGCAATATCTACATAGGTGTATAGAGGCCCATTTCCAGCAACTATCACTCCAGTGTTCTAATGGTACAATGTGTTTGCTCATTGGCTCAGAAGGCTAATTGATGATTAGAAAACCCTTGTGCAATCATGTTCTCACATCTGAAAACAGTTTAGCTCGTTACAGAAGCTACAAAACTGACCTTCCTTTGAGCAGATTGAGTTTCTGGAGCATCACATTTGTGGGGTCAATTAAACGCTCCAAATGGCCAGAAAAAGAGAACTTTCATCTGAAACTCGACAGTCTATTCTTGTTCTTAGAAATGAAGGCTATTCCACAAAATTGTTTGGGTGACCCCAAACTTTTGAACGGTA
>NC_084757.1:29764539-29769539 GCF_033978785.1 Entelurus aequoreus
AATATTTTTTGTTATTGTCATAGTAAGTGGGCCAAAACACTTATATTAGAAAATAATCTCATGGAAATGACTGCTGTCATTTGATTATAATAATAAAACATTTAACTTGTTATTTAGGCAGGTTTGGGACAGGTGTGCTGCAGGTGTGGCCACAGTGCATGTAAATCGCTCACATGTGCGCCACATGAATGCTCAAGGAGTTTTTACGTTTGCTCACGCATATAGAAAATTAGAGGGAACATTGTTTGGGGGTATCCATAATACATCGATAGGGAGAAGTTTTTATTTACACGCTCCGCCGAACCCCTGAGGCCGACTCACCGAACCCCTAGGGTTCCATCGAACCCAGGTTAAGAACCACTAGAGCAGGGGTCACCAACCTTTTTGAAACCAAGAGCTACTTCTTGGGTACTGATTAATGCGAAGGGCTACCAGTTTGATACACACTTCAATAAATTGCCGGAAATAGCCAATTTGCTCAATTGACCTTTAACTCTATGTTATTAATAATTAATGATATTTACACTTAATTGAACGGTTTAAAAGAGGAGAAAACATGAAAAAAATGACAATTAAATTTTGAAACATAGTTTATCTTCAATTTCGACTCTTTAAAATTCAAAATTCAACCGAAAAAAAGAAGACAAAAACTAGCTAATTTGAATCTTTTTGAAAAAATTAAAAAAAGAATTTATGGAACATCATTAGTAATTTTTCCTGATTAAGATTAATTTTAGAATTTTGATGACATGTTTTAAATAGGTTAAAATCCAATCTACACTTTGTTAGAATATATAACAAATTGGACCAAGCTATATTTCTAACAAAGACAAATCATTATTTCTTCTAGATTTTCCAGAACAAAAATTTTAAAATAAATTCAAAAGACTTTGAAATAAGACTTAAATTTGATTCTACAGATTTTCTAGATTTGCCAGAATTTTTTTTTTGAATTTTAATCATAATAAGTTTGAAGAAATATTTCACAAATATTCTTTGTCGAAAAAACAGAAGCTAAAATGAAGAATTAAATTAAAATTGATTTATTATTCTTTACAATAAATTTTTTTTTACTTGAACATTGATTTAAATTGTCAGGAAAGAAGAGGAAGGAATTTAAAAGGTAAAAAGGTATATGTGTTTAAAAATCCTAAAATCATTTTTAAGGTTATATTTTTTCTCTAAAATTGTCTTTCTAAAAGTTATAAGAAGCAAAGTAAAACAATGTATGAATGTATTTAAACAAGTGAAGACCAAGTCTTTAAAATATTTTCTTGGATTTTCAAATTCTATTTGAGTTTTGTCTCTCTTAGATTTAAAAATGTCAGGCAAAGCGAGACCAGCTTGCTAGTAAATAAATACAATTTAAAAAATAGAGGCAGCTCACTGGTAAGTGCTGCTATTTGAGCTATTTTTAGAACAGGCCTGCGGGCTACTCATCTGGTCCTTACGGGCTACCTGGTGCCCGCGGGCACCACGTTGGTGACCCCTGCACTAGAGGTTGAGCTGAGCCAGGATTTTATGGCAGTTTTAAAATTTAGTACTGAAGTTTGAATTTTAAGGTCTGTTGGTAGTGCATTACACTGTGTGGTGGCAAAATAGTAGAATGCATTTTTTCCCATGAGAGTCTCGAATTTGGGGGTGACGAGGTCTGAGGACCTCCCTCTCGTGTAGTACCTGTGAGCATCACTTACTCTGGTGAAATAGTTGGACAGGTACTTGGGGACAGTTTCTCTGAGTATTTTGAATACCAGGCACATTGCAATTTGGTGTACTCTTTCCTCAACTCTAAGCCATCCCAATTTGGTAAAGTGGGCTTGAGTTAGGTGAGTCCTGTATGGGAGGTTGAGCAGGAGTCTCACCAGCTTGTTTTGGGAAGTTTGCAGTTTTGTTTTTAGTGGCTTGGGGATACTGGTGAACCATGGAGGTGCAGGCGTAGTCAAAATGACACTGTATGAGGGCACTGGCGAGGGTCTTAAGTGTATCACTGTTGATAAGTGCAGAAATCCTGCCCAAAAATATAGTTTTATCATTGATCCTGGTGATTGCTTTTAATGCCATTTTTTCACCCGAGAAAAAATGGTCGCTCAGTCAAACCTTTTTCACCAAGTACCACCTCTTTTTTTTCCTCTTTTTTTTAATTTAGTTTATTTCGAACATGAACACGCTTACAGCATAATACATCACACAATTTCATATCATTTCTCTATACATCATGTCCGAAAAGGAGTAGGAAGAAGCAAAGCTTATTTAATCCTACCCCTTTCCCACTTTAGTGTTTACAAATACATACGTTCATTTACTGACTTCTTTTCATAGCACAATGACATCAGTGAATGATTAATAATTAAGTCAGTCATGATAAAAATACTGATCTTAAAGGCCTACTGAAACCCACTACTACCGACCACGCAGTCTGATAGTTTATATATCAATGATGAAATCTTAACGTTGCAACACATGCCAATACGGCCGGGTTAACTTATAAAGTGCAATTTTAAATTTCCCGCGAAACTTCCGGTTGAAAACGTCTATTTATGATGACGTATGCGCGTGACGTCAATGGTTGAAACGGAAGTATTCGGACTACATTGAATCCAATACAAAAAAGCTCTGTTTTCATCGCAAAATTCCACAGTATTCTGGACATCTGTGTTGGTGAATGTTTTGCAATTTGTTTAATGAACAATGAAGACTGCAAAGAAGAAAGCTGTAGGTGGGATCGGTGTATTAGCGGCTGGCTGCAGCAACACAACCAGGAGGACTTTGAGTTGGATAGCAGACGCGCTAGCCGACGCTAGCCGCCGACCGCATCGATGATCGGGTGAAGTCCTTCGTCGCGCCGTCGATCGCTGGAACGCAGGTGAGCACGGGTGTTGATGAGCAGATGAGGGCTGGCTGGCGTAGGTGGAGAGCTAATGTTTATAGCATAGCTCTGTCGAGGTCCCGTAGCTAAGTTAGCTTCAATGGCGTCGTTAGCAACAGCATTGCTAGGCTTCGACAGGCGGCACAGCATTAACCGTGTGGTTACAGGTCCAGTGTTTGGTTCGGTGTCTCCTGATAGTAGTATTGTTGATCTTCTGTCTATCCTTCCAGTCAGGGGCTTATTTCTTTTGTTTCTATCTGCATTTAAGCACGATGCTATCACGTTAGCTCCGTAGCTAAAGTGCTTCACCGATGTATTGTCGTGGAGATAAAAGTCACAGTGAATGTCCATTTTCAAGAGGATATAGTATCCGAGGTGGTTTAAAATACAAATCCGTGATCCACAATAGAAAAAGGAGAGAGTGTGGAATCCAATGAGCCCTTTTACCTAAGTTACGGTCAGAGCGAAAAAAGATACGTCCTGCACTGCACTCTAGTCCTTCACTCTCACGTACCTCATCCACTAATCTTTCATCCTCGCTCAAATTAATGGGGTAATCGTCGCTTTCTCGGTCCGAATCTCTCTCGCTGCTGGTGTAAACAATGGGGAAATGTGAGGAGCCTTTCAACCTGCGACGTCACGCTACTTCCGGTACAGGCAAGGCTTTTTTTATCAGCGACCAAAAGTTGCGAACTTTATCGTCGATGTTCTCTACTAAATCCTTTCAGCAAAAATATGGCAATATCGCGAAATGATCAAGTATGACACATAGAATGGATCTGCTATCCCCGTTTAAATTAAAAAAAAATCATTTCAGTAGGTCTTTAAGAATATCCCATTTTCAATAAGGCTGAAGGTGTTTCTCATAATTCTTCTTCTTTTTACTTTGCAAGCACTATTAATTTGAACAACCTCTTAAACTGGATCATATCAGTACATTGTTTAACTTCTTTACTTAACCCATTCCATATTTGAATACCACATACATATATACTAAAGGTTTTTAGTGTTGTACGAGCATACAAATGTTTTAAATTAGTTTTTCCTCTAAGGTTATTTTCTCCTCTTTAGTTGAGAAGAACTGTTGTACATTCTCCAACACTTGGCTCTTCAAGAACCACCTTAATGACTAACATTGAAATACAGTAGCGTAGTAGGCCTAAATATTCATTAAAAACAAGGCAGAGATTTTATTTACCAGGTACATTTATTATTTTAGGCCACTGTGACATTATACACAGTTTGAACAGTAACACTATGTTTGAATTAGGGTTGTCTTGATACCAAATGAAAGGGACCACAAAAAACGGCATTATTTGAACAAAAAATCTTACGGTACATAAAACATATGTTTCTTATTGCAATTTTGTCCTTAAATAAAATAGTGAACATACAAGACAACTTGTCTTTTAGTAGTAAGTAGGCAAACAAAGGCTCCTAATTAGTCTGCTGACGTATGCAGTAACATATTGTGTCATTTATCATTCTATTATTTTGTCAACAGTATGAGGGACAAGCTGTAACAAATGATTATTAATCCACTTGTTCCTTTACTGTTAATGTCTGCTTATTTTCTGTTTTAACATGTTCTATCTACACTTCTGTTAAAATGCAATAATCACTTATTCTTCTGTTGTTTGATACTTTATATTCGTTTTGGATGATACTACAAATTAGTAGTAGTTACAGGATCATACATTGGTCATATTCAAAGTCCTCATGTGTCCAGGGACGTATTTCCTGAGTTTGTAAACATAATATAAATTTAAAAAAAAGGAAAAAATATTTTTTGACGATAAAAAAATATTGATGTAATCATAGTAGTATCGACTAGATACGCTATTGTACTTGGTATCAATACAGTGGATGTCAGGTGTAGATCCACCCATGGTATTTGTTTATTCAGGCACGCTAGCTTTAGTCAGCGGTGATGCCAGAGAGCTACGGTGTGTAGTGAAGCATGTTTAGCTATTCCTCGTCCTGCAGGGATGATACTTGTAAGAAACTTACTTTATTTGACGCCATGGAGGCGAGGATTAGTGATTTAGAAGTAACTAAAACACTGCCGACTGCGGATGGACGTTAGCCGCTAGCCATGTCTTAAAGCAACTCTTCCTGAGGGCGTTTCAGTGTT
>NC_084757.1:29777039-29904539 GCF_033978785.1 Entelurus aequoreus
CTCCTGAGTATAAGTCGCACCCCCGGCCAAACTATGAAAAAAACTGCGACTTCTAGTCCGAAAAATACGGTAGCTTGTTTCCCCTAATCTTGAGACACTGCAGTCGGAAAGGGATTCATATGGCCCCATAGGAGTGAAAGGCGGGGGTGTTAATCATTTTGCAATGCAGTCTGTTGAAAATGATGGAAAGTGCCACTATACATAGCGACTGAGGCTGTGGTCAAAGTTGGAATTTCCGCAAAACATATTCTAAGATATTCAACCCTCTACTGCCGTCTGCATATAAAGAGTATAGTCCACCCCCAAATTTGTCACGTTTCATGTATCAGGTAAACCGCGACGAATTAGGTCATATAAATCCCCTTCCTACTGTATCCTTGGATGTTCTTTCTACTGAATGTTATTATGAATCAAAAGATATGACTCGTACACAAAACTTCCAAAACCTAGTTTTCCATGTAGACCAGTGGTTCTTAACCTTGTTGGAGGTACCGAACCCCACCAGTTTCATATGCACATTCACCGAACCCTTCTTTAGTGAAAAATAAAAAAAAACAATTTAAAATTCAAGACAAAGTTATATGTTTTTGGTAACACTTTAGTATGGGGAACATATTCTAAGTAACAAAGACTTAATTTAGAGTTATTTGGTTAGGGTTAGAGGGTTAGGGTTATAATAAGGCCATGCCGAATAAGGCATTAATAATGACTAGTTAAGAGCCAATATGTTACTAATTTGCATGTTAATAAGCAACTAATTAATGGTGAATATGTTCCCCATACTAAAGTGTTACCATGTTTTTTTTACTGGTGCACAAAATGAACCGTGCATGAACATCACCTTGTTCAAACAACAAAACCAACACAGTGCATAAACTCACAACAAATTACACACCTGCAAATCAGTGTGACTTCTGCTGTTGCCGTATCCGTAATACGCCGATAGGGAGAAGTTTTTATTTATGCGATGAGTCGGGTGTGTTTTGACCTCCGCCGAACCCCTGAGCCCGACTCACCAAACCCCTAGGTTTTCATCGAACCCAGGTAAAGAACCACTGATTTAGACGCTAAAGACTATAAACATGAATTTGTTAGTTTTCATTGGCCGGTGACGGTTACAACTCCTGTTCCCATGCCAGCGTTGAGCAGAATTAAGCTGGCGTGCATATCTCATGTTGTTGTCTTGACGTGTAACTTCTGTGAACGGCAAACCGGTTGAGACTAAATCCACCACAGCACCTCTGCTGGCTGCAGCCAAGTAGTGCACTTCATTTTGCATCAATAAATCGACGAATGCAGCGTTTCTCACACTTGTTTCACCAAGTACCACCATAATGACCAACATTACATTACAGTAGCGTAGTAGGCAATGTTCCCTCTAAGGTGCGCGCCTGTGCAATTGCGCACTGCTCAAGCATTCCTCTGCGCACGGCAAATCTATGCCACGCACAAAATCAAATCAAAAAATAAGCGCATAACAATTTCCGACACGACACGGACACGACGGAGAAAACAGTTTTCGTCATCATTGTTCAAATATTGTAACGTCTGTCGAGATGCGTTGAGGACATGAATTCCATCCATCACTTTACTGAGCAAAACTCTTTATTGTCGGCCATAAACACATCACCAAAACATTAGTAAATAAAATTATATCTAGCAAAACTGGTCATTTTCTGCAGTACAAACCAGACCAAAAGCAACTTTGTTACATCAACAGCAGCCGCTCGCTCTTTCTTACTTGCGCCAACACATGCACATATGGCACTTAGGCAGTGATGCGTTTACAGCCACACAAAAAGTCAGACAACTCCAACACCACACATAAAGTGTCATTCCAGGTAGTTACACTACGACGGCGGTCGGCAACCCGCGGCTCTAGAGCCGCATGCGGCTCTTTAGCGCCGCCCTAGTGGCTCTCCGGAGATTTTTCAAAAATGTATGAAGAATGGAAAAAGATGAGGGGGAAAAAATCAATTTTTTTGTTTTAGTATGGTTTCTGTAGGAGGACAAACATGACACAAACCTCCGTAATGGTTATAAATCACACTGTTTATATTAAATATGCTTCACTGATTCAAGTATTTGGCGAGCGCCGTTTTGTCCTACTTATTTTGGCGGTCCTTGAACTCACCGTATAGTCTGTTTACATGTATAACTTTCTCCGACTTTCTAGGACGTGTTTTATGCCACTTTTTTTTCTGTCTCATTTAGTCCACCAAACTTTTAACGTTGTGCATGAATGCACAAAGGTGAGTTTTGTTGATGTTATTGACTTGTGTGGAGTGCTAATCAGACATATTTGGTCACTGCATGACTGCAAGCTAATCGATGCTAACATGCTATTTAGGCTATCTATATGTATCTACATTACGCCTCATTTGTAGGTATATTTGAGGTAATTTAGTTTCCTTTAAGTTATCTTAATTCAATTTATATCTCATGACACACTATCTGTATGCAATATGGCGTTTAACTTTTTGCGGCTCCAGACAGATTTGTTTTTGTATTTTTGGTCCAATATGGCTCTTTCAACATTTTGGGTTGCCGGCCCCTGTTCTAGTGTCACTTATTAGGAATCTTAATTTATAAATATTAATCATGAAATGCTGTTAGTATATTAAATAAATACTAATAAAAATGTATTTTTTTACAAACAGGAAGTTGCAGGAATGTACACATGATCCCCTGCTTACATCTCATTGTGCAACATGTGAATGTTTTAATGGGAACTAAATGCAATGTCTGAAAGGGGTACAAATTATGGATGGATAGAGATTGACCTTATTTAGTCAGATTTGGGACAGGTGTGCTGCTGGTGTGGCCACAGTGTGCACGTCTGATGTTGCTCACATGGGCTCCACTGAATGCTCAGGGACTTTTTGCCTTTGCTCACACACATGAAAAATTAGAGGGAACATTGGTAGTAGGCATAAGTATTCATTAAACGCAAGGCAGAGGTGTTTTTTTTAAACTGGTATATTTAATATTTTTGCCCACTGTAACATTATAAACACATGACATACAACTTAATGATTATATTACTGACATATTGAAAATAAACATTTTCAAAGATTCAAATGAAATATGGTTCAATCGATTCACCACAAGCCCAAATGAAGCTAAAGCGGAGAGATAGCAAAGAAAATAAAAAGTTGGTACGTGCAAAGCGAAACATTTTGTGTAGTTGGTATAAAAAGTTTGAGAATTATTGAACTAATTGATTATTACGCTCATCCTTGATTGGTATTTGCAGGAATCCTCCCAGATTCTTCCGACCCAAATTCATCTAACCTGGACCACAGACATAAAAGAGTCCAGTCCAAACCTAGGATTTAAGTTGCTCCTGTAATTCTGGGTAAGTCTAAACTTTTTCCGAAAAAAAATATGAAAGGCTGCAGTGTCAAAACAAAAAAACAATCCAATATAAGTCAACATATGCTGAGATATTTGAACAAAACATGGAGATCTTAGTATTTATCACAGGTGCCATAGATTAGTGCAGTGGTTCTTAACCTGGGTTCGATTGAACCCTAGGGGTTCGGCGGACGTCGAGACACACCCGACTCATCGTGTAGATAAAAACTTCTCCCTATCGGCGTATTACGGATACGGCAACAGCAGAAGTCACACTGATTTGCAGGTGTGTCATTTGTTGTGAGTTCATGCACTGTGTTGGTTTTGTTCATGCACGGTTCATGTTGTGCACCGGTAAAAAAAACAACTTTGTCTTGAATTTGAAAAAAAACAACATTTTATTTTTGACTAAAGAAGGGTTTGGTGAGTGCGCATACAAAACTGGTGGGGTTCGGTACCTCCAACAAGGTTGAGAACCACTGGATTAGTGTAATGCAGGGGTCACCAACCTTTTTGAAACCAAGAGCTACTTCTTGGGTACTGATTAATGCGAAGGGCTACCAGTTTGATAAACACTTAAATAAATTGCCAGAAATAGCCAATTTGGTCAATTTACCTTTAACTCTATGTTATTATTAATAATTAATGATATTTATCTTTGTGGAAACACTGATCATTTTAATGATTTCTCACAATAAATATATATAGAAACAGATAAATATCAATATGCAACACTTTATTTTTATATTTTCTCTAAGTGCACATTTTTCAAATTGAACATTTTCAAATGATCACTTCTAAGACAGTCTTGTGAAATCACAATATCCCATTTTAACTAGATAGCCACTAAAAAATTTTAACAAATCATGAATTACTTTGCACCATGTTTGTACAAATAATAACTCATGTAAAATACAAAATTCAACTCTCAAATTTTTAAATAAATCATGTCACACTTTGAACTGGACACCAAATCTGTTATCTGTTTCTTTGTCAGTTAGTGAAGACCAAGTCTTTAAAATATTTTCTTGGATTTTCAAATTCTATTTGAGTTTTGTCTCTCTTAGAATTAAAAATGTCGAGCAAAGCGAGACCAGCTTGCTAGTAAATAAATACAATTTAAAAAATAGAGGCAACTCACTGGTAAGTGCTGCTATTTGAGCTATTTTCAGAACAGGCCAGCGGGCTACTCATCTGGTCCTTACGGGCTACCTGGTGCCCGCGGGCACCGCGTTGGTGACCCCTGGTGTAATGTTTACCATTATTAATTCAATACTTTCCTTCTTTTAAAATCTGCTGAGGGCCACACTTTGGACCCCCCTGTCCTATTTCATACATTCTAAATAATGTCATGCGACATTTGACCCCGTCAATACGGCTTAAACTTCCTTGTTCTTTGTTTCCATGGCAACAATGTTTTGCGATTGTGTTTTAATGTGAATAGCAAAAAAAAAAAAATGTAAAAAAGTAGCTTTCTTTTATATTTAAATACACTGGATGTCACTTTTGTTGGTTTTTTTAAGTGTTGTAAAGCACACCGCTTCACTACCACAGAATGTTTTGTAAAAAATAATCTTTGCCTGCATGCTGCTTGACGTCGGCCACTGTACATAAATTAATTTATTGGACATGATGTGTATATTAGCCATGATTGATGTTGCCATTTTGGACAAGCAGTATTTTGTAGCTTTGTTTTTGTGTGTATTTGTATGACAACAACTGTTAGAAAAAGAACTAGTGTACATTTGTTTGTGCATGAAGATGTTGTGGCATGAGTTCTATAATGTAGACAAGATGCACTTTGACCCCGCTGGAGGAAAAAAAGGAAACTTGAAACTGAAGGACATTGTGGTCTTTGTCAGAGGAGGTGAAAGTGCTTGATGATGTTCTCAGTAGTCGTTGTCTAGACTAGATGAATGTGCTCGTACTCGTGCGATGGATCTTCTACTTCCATACGATGTAAAGATTGTGGCTAATTATGACTTTAAGAGAAGAAAATGTCTTAATCTCGCTCATTGTCAACTTTTTCTTCTTTGTACATGTTAGTTGTCTAACTCTGTTCTATGATGTATTTCTGTACACACTTGGGTGATTCTGTCATATCTGGGTTTTATAAACCACCCTTATTTTTAAAACCTGCTCTGCCTACCCTCTCTTTTTTCTAGCTCTTTATCATATTTGAGATGTTGAGTCACTCCACTTTCCAAATATGCAAATGCATTTTACACAAAGCTTTTGTTTTTGCTCCCATTTTTCATGAGTTGAACTCAAAGATCTAGAACTTTTACTATACACACAAAAACCTTATTACTCTCAAATATTGTCCAAACTGTGTTAGTGAGCATTTTTTCTTTGCCAAGATAAGATAAGGTGTTGCATATCAAGATGCGGATTAAACAGCATGATTAATGCACAGGTCAGCTTTAGGCTGCCCACGATAAAAGGCCACTCTAAAATGTGCAGTTTTATCACACAGCACAATGCCACAGATGTCGCAAGTTTTGAGGGAGCAGGAATGTCCACCAGAGCTGTTGCCCTTGGATTGAATGTCAATTTTTCTACCATAAGCACCTCCAAAGGCGTTTCTTAGAATTTGGCAGTACATCCAACCGGCCTCACAACCGCACATAACGTGTAAAACCACACCAGCCCAGGTCCTCCACATCCAGCAGGAGCACCTCCATGATCATCTGAGACCAGCTGCTGCAACAATTGGTTTGCATAACCAAATAATTTCTGCATGCTCGTTGTCCTCATCGGGGTCTCGACCTGACTGCAGTTTATTGTTCCTGCCAATACCCAGCAACTTAGCACGGTCATTAAAAATGAGTGGACCAACACTCCACAGGCCACAATCAACAACCTTAACAACTAGGCGAAGGAGATGTGTTGGCCTGTATTGTAATATGATACTGACTGCTTTTCTGACCCTGCCAGATCCTCAATAAAGCAAAACTGCACATTTCAGAGTGGCCTAAGGCAGTGGTCCCCAACCACCGAGCCGCGGACTGGTACCGGGCCGCACAATAATTATTATTTTTTATTTTTTTTAAATCAAATCAACATAAAAAACACACTATATACATTATATATCAATATAGATCAATACAGTCTGCAGGGATACAGTCCGTAAGCACACATGATTGTATTTCTTTATGGAAAAAATTTTTTTTTTTTTTTTTTTTTTTAAATACCCCGCACCCACCGGACCGTGGGACAAATTTTCAAGCGTTGACCGGTCCGCAGCTACAAAAAGGTTGGGGACCACTGGCCTAAGGCACACCCGTGCAATAATCATGCTGTCTAATAAGCATCTTTATATATGCCACACCTGTGAGGTGGGATGGATTATCTTGGCAAAGAAGAAATGCTCACAAACACACATTTAGACAAGATTTGTGATCAATATTTAATATATACTAAAAGTTTTAGATCTTTGAGTTCAACTCATGAAAAATGGGAGAAAAAAAACAAAAAGTGTTGCATTTTTATGTTCATTCAGTGTAATTGTCTTCAAATCCATGCAGGACATAAAAGTCCTTAAGTTTTTGAAAGGCGTAAAAACATTTTGGATTCATTTTTAATTTGTTTTACTTGTTTTGCCCATTCGTCAATAATTTTCAGTCCGAAATGCTGGCAAATATCAAACATGTAATATTTTTTTCTTAAATTTTGATCAGATAATGTCACCTGTTCAAATAAGTTAAATAATCATATTAGGCAAATTCCTACTAATTGACAACTGTGACACAATTTGATCAAAGGGCCTTTAAAGGTTTTAAAAAACTAAACATGTATTTTTGTTAAGAGCTGAAGATGATTGAGAGTTATGAGCAAAAAAATAAGAAAAACAATCTATCAATTTCTTTATTTTATTTTTTAAATAAAGGACTTGTAAGTCTAGTGAAAGAATCAGGACATTGAAATCTAAACATTTAACATGAAATAAAATGATGTATAATGGAGTAACACAACGACAATTATGACTGAAAATACAGCCATCATTTACTAAAAGGTCATAAACAGTCAGCCTTTGTCCCCTGAGTGTTAATATAAATGTATTTGTAATTGTATTATATACTACGGAACCCCTAAAGGCACATGGGGATTTTTTTTTTTTAGACATTATTGATACACAATATAAACACACATACACATACCCCTAAATGACACCAAAGGTACATTCTTGCACCTTTTATTTTGGCCCCAACATTTTTAAAATGTTTTTTTTTTTTTGGTATATTAAAAAAAAAAAAAAATTTTTTGGTATATTAAAAAAAAAAAAATTTTTTTTTTTTTTAATAAAAAGTTTCTCGTGCGCACGATAAACTATCTCGTGCGCACGAGAAACTTTTTATTAAAAAAAAAAAAAAAATTTTTTTTTTTTTTAAATACCACGAGAAACTAACTCGTGCGCACGAGAATTTTTTTTTTTTTTTAATATACCAAAAAAAAAAAAAACATTTTATAAATGTTGGGGCCAAAATAAAAGGTGCAAGAATGTACCTTTGGTGTCATTTAGGGGTATGTGTATGTGTGTTTATATTGTGTATCAATAATGTTTATACAATAGGCCTTTAAGTTTTCAGCATTTACCCCCAAAATGTGGAAATTTCCCTCCAAAAGTGATATGTAATGAAAGTAATGTTTGAAAAAAATATTTTATTTAAATATTAAAAACAGACCACAAAATGAAAAAAACAAAAAACTATTGTAGTATCTGTAAATTATAGCATGTACAATTTCTATTAGATTGGGCCTGATTGAATATAACCCAGGTCCCAGAACTCTGGAAGGAGTTATTCCATGGATGAAGGACTCCTTAATAGCTTCTGTTCCACATATCAAACCCAGCTTTCCCCGAGATGACTTGGGAGTCTTACAAGAAGGAGGGTTTGTATTTAATTATGGAAGTAAAAGCACATGAGCAACATCTGATAGGAGCCACCATCTATAGAATTAGTGATATGGCGCCAGAGGTCACAACGTTGGTACAACAACTGGGCTTAGTCCAGACTTGCCGATCCTACAACACCGAGGAAGTATCTTCGCTTTACATAAGGAGAAGTTTTCTTGGCAGAGAGGGAGAGAGATTTTCATTTGGCTAACATTTTCGTCCAGGTTTGCTGTAGCACCTGTAATTGTGAGTGCTCGCTCGGTCATATAAAACCTTTTGTTCAGCGATTCCTCTCCGGCATCATCTTTGGTCCATTCACACCACCAAGTCATCCTATACACAACACTATATCAAGACATTTTATCAGACAAATAACTTTATTTTCAACCATATTCAAGCCTTAAAATACAAAATAAAAGGATTTATTCTATATTACTGAGTAATATGTATTGTCCCACATAGAATAAATAGATGTGCAAGATCATGATTTTAAGGTGTGGTGTTAGGTGGATGGCACCACAAAGATACTCCGTGTTTGTATGTTTGCTCAATGCCATTAAAGGCCTACTGAAATGAATTTTTTTTATTTAAACGGGGATAGCAGATCCATTCTATGTGTCATACTTGATAATTTCGCGATATTGCCATATTTTTGCTGAAAGGATTTAGTATAGAACAACGACGATAAAGATCGCAACTTTTGGTATCTGATAAAAAAAGCCTTGCCCCTACCGGAAGTAGCGTGACGTCGTCAGTTGACAGGCTACTCACATGTTCCTATTGTTTTCAATGCAGCTAGAGCGATTCGGACCGAGAAAGCGACGATTACCCCATTAATTTGAGCGAGGATGAAAGATTTGTGGATGAGGAACGTTAGAGTGAAGGACTAGAATGCAGTGCAAGACATATCTTTTTTCGCTCTGACCGTAACTTAGGTACAAGCTGGCTCATTGGATTCCACACTCTCTCCTTTTTCTATTGTGGATCACGGATTTGTATTTTAAACCACCTCGGATACTATATCCTCTTGAAAATGAGAGTCGAGAACGCAAAATGGACATTCACAGTGACTTTTATCTCCACGACAATACATCGACAAAACACTTTAGCTACGGAGCTAATGTGATAGCATCGTGCTTAACTGCATATAGAAACAAAATAAATAAATCCCTGACTGGAAGGATAGACAGAAGATCAACAATACTATTAAACCATGGACATGTAAATACACGGTTAATGCTTTCCAGCCTGGCGAAGGTTAACAATGCTGTTGCTAACGACGCCATTGAAGCTAACTTAGCAACCGGACCTCACAGAGCTATGTTAAAAACATTAGCTATCCACCTACGCCAGCCAGCCCTCATCTGCTCATCAACACCCGTGCTCACCTGCGTTCCAGCGATCGACGGTGCGACAAAGGACTTCACCCGATCACAGATGCGGTCGGCGAGACGGAGGAAGTTAAGGTGAGTTCGGCGGCTAGCGCGTCTGCTATCCGTCTCTGTCCTCCTGGCTGTGTTGCTGTAGTCCGCCGCTAATACACCGATCCCACCTACAACTTTCTTCTTTGCAGTCTTCATTGTTCATTAAACAAATTGCAAAAGATTCACCAACACAGATGTCCAGAATACTGTGGAATTTTGAAATGAAAACAGAGCTTTTTTGTATTGTATTCAATGGGGTACCAATACTTCTATCAACCGTTTACGTCACGCGCATACGTCATCATACATAGACGTTTTCAACCGGAAGTGTGGCGGGAAATTTAAAATTGCACTTTATAAGTTAACCCGGCCGTATTGGCATGTGTTGCAATGTTAAGATGTCATCATTGATATATAAACTATCAGACTGCGTGGTCGGTAGTAGTGGGGTTCAGTAGGCCTTTAAATGTGAATGCGTAATATCTTCAAGCTTCATTTTTATGGAACAGCGCGCCCTCCGGTGGTGAAAAGTGGCGTTGCAAGATTCTTTTTAGTTGTTATGAAGCATCCTGAAAATCTTGGTTGCGCGCAAAAATGAAAACCCCTAAAAGGCTCAAATAAAAGTGTACAAAATGCCACTAAACCCTCATGAATACCCTATTACGTGTACTTGTATCCGTCTTTAATTGTCAATATGTAATATTTTACAGTACATTTTCGGCCGTGTTTATAAAGCAATGGATCATTTCTGTTTGGACATTTGACCTTATCGACAATCTGTACTTTAATGATTCAAGGCTGCAAATTAACACAAAACTGTCAGGACTAATTTGATGAAAACATATTGGAAAAAGTTCCTTTATTCGCCAAAGTACGATATTGTCGCCAGCCAGCTTCCAGTGGATGCACACTCAGCTTAACAGCTCCATCTTGTGGACAACAATTAGAATTACCGCACTTGATTTACTTGCATTTATCAGATTCGGAATATTTTCGGCGCCATATCATACATACATCATTTCTGTATATTTCAAAAAACGTATTCTGTCATATCTTCATAAGGAATGCACTGCACAGGAATTGTTTTTAGTTTACTCAACGTCTTGTAGCACACACACACCAGACTTGGTACTCTCTTCTTCTCCTGCCAAGTGACGTAGACAGGAGCCAACAACGAGTGCGCCCTCTATTGGCCTCTCTAAAAACCTTCCCTCCCCCATTTCCTTCCGTGGTCATGTTTCCTCTTACGTCATTGACAGCGATCGATAACACTTCGGCTTTGACTGCCCGTCGCTGGAAGGATACTTCGTCTTTGACAGCTGCTGGAATCGGAAGAAATCGATTATTGTTTTTTTTTGTACAGGCGCGAAACAGGACAGTCGCGTGCAGGTTAAGGACCCCCGGCAACTTTGTGATTTTATTGGACGCAGGCCCGGAAGTAAATGTGTGTGGGGGGGGGGGGGGGGGGGTTTGTAGAGGGAAGAAATTTGGCGTGACAATGCCAACAATGTAATACATACATAAGTAGGTTAATAAAAGATTATCTACAATACCACATATTCCTAAATGTAAATTCAGGCAAATATTTTTTTTCACATTTAAGTGCTTAAACAAATGAATAAAAAGTTGTGTTTACTGTATTTCAATTGTATGTATCACCGCTTCAGATTTAACATGCATTTGTACAAACCCCGTTTCCATATGAGTTGGGAAATTGTGTTAGATGTAAATATAAACAGAATACAATGATTTGCAAATCCTTTTCAACCCATATTCAGTTGAATATGCTACAAAGACAACATATTTGATGTTCAATATGTTGTTGTAGTGCATTCAATTGAATATGGGTTGAAAAGGATTTGCAAATCATTGTATTCCGTTTATATTTACATCTAACACAATTTCCCAACTCAAATGGAAACAGGGTTTGTATATATTTTTTTGGTGAGTAAATTCTTGTGATTTATTTTCTCAGGCCTGTTTTTGTTGCTGTTGGGTTAGTTATTAACCTTTCCTTCTTGACAACGCACACAACAGTGAAAATCAGACGATGTAAAATGATATACCTTTATTCAGTTTGTACAGGTTGTACAACAGGTCGGAAAGTACAACTCTCACAAATCTGGCTAAAATCTTTAAATGTGTTAACGGCAACATCCAATCACAACACACAACTCAGGCAGAATGCTAAGTGGGACTTTTTTCTTTTTTTGTTTAAGTGAAGTGACCCAACCAACACCCTTTTTTAGTTTAGATCATGTGGGTGAACGAGTGAAACATTGTGATGTAGTACTGGCGTTGCAACTGCTGTTACATTTTGCAGTTGGTCCTTCATACATATTTTTTTTAAACTAAGAAACTAACAGTGTACAAAGTAAAAGTCTTTAAAATGTTAATCAACAAGACAGTGTTCCTATAGCAAAGAAAAAGCAACCTAACAAGCGTTTTAAAAAGACCAGAAAAAGAGGAGATTCAAAAATGACAAAGGGTAGTCGACAGGAATTTAAAAGATGATTTTGAAACTGAAACCTAACCTCTAAAGAAGCATTCCTCACTAAAGACATAGTGATGGTTTATTTATTTTGTTGGTTTGAAACCACACACTGGGCTAAAGGACGGTGATGGGGGTCATGCAATAGTTGGCCCTGTGGCCTTCAAGCAGGGAAGTATTTCACACATTAAAAGCTCTCTGGCTGCACAACATGGAGAAGGTTAGTCAAAGAAGAAGAAAATCAGAGCAAGCGCTAACCAGTCGTCTTGAGAACATCAACACTCCAGCACAAAAGAGGTTATTTTTGACATTGTAGGGTGCACGGGACAAATGTGCAGTGTGACAACTCGGACGTGACTGCCCGTGTGGACTTTTCATCTGGGTGGAGAAACACACAAGTATGGCAACATGTTAATAAAAGGTTCATTTCCTGTAGGGACAAATTATGCTGACTTAAAATGTACATCATGTTATTTGAAGAGATACACAGACTAAAAATATTAGTCTAAAACAGAGGTTCTCAATTGTGAGGCGCCACAAGATTAAAGGCCTACTGAAATGAACATTTTTTATTTAAACGGGGATAGCAGATCCATTCTATGTGTCATACTTGATCATTTCGCGATATTGCCATATTTTTGCTAAAAGGATTTAGTAGAGAACAACGACGATAAAGTTCGCAACTTTTGGTCGCTGATAAAAAAAAAAGCCTTGCCTATACCGGAAGTAGCGTGACGTCACAGGAGGAAGGATTCCTCACAATTCCCCGTTGTTTACAATGCAGCGAGAGAGATTCGGACCGAGAAAGCGACGATTACCCCATTCATTTGAGCGAGGATGAAAGATTTGTGGATGAGGAACGTTAGAGTGAAGGACTAGAGTGTAGTGCTGGGTGTATCTTTTTTCGCTGTGACCGTAACTTAGGTACAAGCTGGCTCATTGGATTCCACACTTTCTCCTTTTTCTATTGTGGATCACGGATTTGTATTTTAAACCACCTCGGATACTATATCCTCTTGAAAATGAGAGTCGAGAACGAGAAATGGACATTCACAGTGACTCTTATCTCCACGACAATACATCGGTGAAGCTCTTTAGCTACGGAGCTAACGTGATACATCAGGCTCAAATGCAGATAGAAACAATATTTTTAAAAAACCCTGACTGGAAGGATGGACAGAAGATCAACAATACTATTAAACCATGAACATGTAAATACACGGTTAATAATTTCCAGCTTGGCGAAGCTTAACAATTGAAGCTAACTTAGCTACGGAGCGGCGGTGGGCGTTGTAGCTTTCGACGACACCCCAGCAGAGTCGGCAAGAAACATATATTTCCCCAAAGTTACGTACGTGACATGCACGTAGCAACACGCACGTACGGGCAAGCGATCAAATGTTTGGAAGCCAAAGCGGTACTCACTGTAGCGCGTCTGCTATCCAGCTCAAACACAACACAACCTCCTGGTTGTGTTGCTGTAGTCCGCCGCTAATACACCAATCGCACCTACAACTTTCTTCTTTGCAGTCTCCATTGTCCATTAAACAAATTGCAAAAGATTCACCAACACAGATGTCCAGAATACTGTGGAATTTTTCGATGAAAACAGAGCAGTTTGTATGGTGACACATTGGGTCCGAATACTTCCGTTGCCGTCGTGACGTCACGCGCATACGTCGTCATACATAGACGTTTTGAAGCGGAAGTTTCCCGGGAAATTTAAAATGGCACTTTATAAGTTAACCCGGCCGTATTGGCATGTGTTGCAATGTTAATAAGAAAAATAAAGAAAAACTTTCTTTTTTGTACCCGATAAAGCTAACTTTAGTCAAAAGGCAAACATGATTTGTATTATTTGCATAAACCGAACACTACAAAGAATATTCTCCCAGAAATCAGCTTTTCAGGGAGTAGACCAGGTTTGGGCAATTATATTGACTCGGGGGCCAAATTTAGAGAGAAAAAAAAGTGTCTGGGGGCCAGTATATCTATTTTTAGGAACACTAATACAAAACCTCACAATAATGTCTGAATACTAAAAAATTATGACAGACCGCCTTAAAAAAAACAGAATGGAATTTTAATTTTTTTACTGAATGAGACACCCAGAATGTACATGAAAATAAAGAATGTGTGATTTACAATATTAACTATGAAGGATAAAACACTGAATATTGACAACATATGAACGTCACACCCCCTCTCAATCGACAAAATGCAACAAACACAGCGAAATATGAACGCGAAGGGTAAAAAACCCCACCTACAATCTGATATATCACTAAGCTTTAGAGCCTTGTTGTAAAAATCTCCTTCCGCGTCTGTCCCTGACACCCGCATTTCAGGCTGACACTCTGTGGAAACGCTCCCCACCCACACTGCTTGGTGCCTCGTCTGAGCTGCTGTGACTTAGATTACCATAGTAACTAATTAGATTACCATAGAAACTAGTAGTGTTGTCCCGATACCAATATTTTGGTAGTGGTACTGATACCAAAATGTATTTCGATACTTTTCTAAATAAAGGGGACCACAAAAAAATTCATTATTGGCTTTATTTTAACAAAAAATCTTAGGGTACATTAAACATATGTAAATTATTGCAAGTTTGTCCTTAAATTAAATAGTGAACATACAAGACAACTTTTCTTTTAGTAGTAAGTAAACAAACAAAGGCTCCTAATTAGTCTGCGGACACATGCAGTAACATATTGTGTCATTTATCATTCTATTATTTTGTCAAAATTATTAAGGACAAGTGGTAGGAAATGAATTATTCATCTACTTGTTCATTTACTGTTAATATCTGCTTACTTTCTGTTTTAACATGTTCTATCTACATTTCTAAATGTAATAATCACTTATTCTTCTGTTGTTTGATACTTTACATTAGTTTTGGATGATACCACAAATTTGGGTATCAATCCGATACCAAGTAGTTACAGGATCATACATTGGTCATATTCAAAGTCCTCATGTGTCCAGGGACATATTTCCTGAGTTTATAAAGGTAATATACATTTTTTTTTAAATAAAGATTTTGTGATGCTAAAAAATATCGATGTAATCATAGTAGTATCGACTAAATACGCTCCTGTACTTGGTATCATTACGGTGGACCCACCAATGGCGTTTGTTTACCTTGTAGTGTCCCGGAGGAGTTGGTGCTGCAGGGAATTTGTTCTTTAGTGTTTATGTTGTGTTGCGGTGCAAATATTCTCCCAAAATGTGTTTGTCGTTGTTGTTTAGTGTGGTTTCACAATATGGCACACGTTTATGACAGTGTTGGCGTTGTTCATACGGCCACCCTTAGTGTGACATGTACGGCTGTTGAGTAAGTACGCCCTTCATTACTATATTACTACACTAATACCGGTGTACCATACAACCCTAGTAACTACGTGGCGCGGATGGAAGAGTGGCCGTGCCAGCAACCTGAGGGTTCCTGGTTTAATCCCCACCTTCTACCAACTTTGTTGTGTCCTTGAGCAAGACATGTCACCTTTGGATCGCAGCTAGGGCCTTGTGTGTGTGAATGGGGGAATGTGGAAATAGTGTCAAAACGCTTTGAGTACCTTGAAGGTAGAAAAGCGCTATACAAATATAACCCATTTACCATAACTAGTATATCATGCAAAAGCGCGGATTCCAACCATTGAAATACTTTGTATAGTTCACGACAAATATAAAACGTTGAAGACACAGCATTTGCGAATAAATACCCAACTGGAGATGACCGAAAAAGAGCAGTTTTGGAACTGCTGCGGAGAGCTGATCAGAGCAAAAAAACAACTTTGAGTCGTTTTCTGTCTTGTGTTTGATTTCATAAATGCTATTTCATAAGTGTAGTGAAACTAAGTGGTGTTATCCTCATTTTAGAGATCAGACAGAGTTTGCGGTTCTCGGTGGGTTTTATTTGGTGGGAAATGGGCTCAAACGGCTCTTTGTATGGTGAAGGTTGCTGACCCCTGCTATATAGGATGGTGTCTAAGTGCAGACTCCGACCACCAGACAGTGATCATTGCCCTTCTTCGTGGTGTACATCATTCAGTGTTTCCCACACATTCATTTATTTGTGGCGGCCCGCCACGAAATAATTACGTACGCCACAAATAAAAAATTTTAAAAAAAATATATAATTTTTTTGTCCTGTCCAGCTTCTCAGGCAAATCATATAGTTGATGTAGATGCCCATATAGGCTGTTCAGATTTACTTTACAAAAGAGAAGTGTAGGATACTTCTCTTGTTGCCTTATTTGTATTTGACCACTACTGTTTTCTGTTTATTTGTTACTGACTGTGGCAGGACACCTCTGCCTCTGTTTCACTTTATGTTGCTGGTAAATAATATGGTTGTAGTAATAGGCTAAAGTTCAATTATTTATTATGCACTAATTAAAGGGGCAGAGCTTTAAGAGACATTTTAGCTTTTATATTTTATAACATATATTTTTTGTAAGAACCACAATTAATAAATATTTTTCAGTGAATAACTTATTGTTCAAATATGTATATAAATATGTACATAAAGTGTTGTAATTATATTGTAAAATGGATGGATGGATGGACCTTTAAAACAAAACTGTTATTATTAATTAGTAAGTATACATTTTTTGAGCCTTTTTAGAGAAAATCATATCATTCTAGTAAATTATGCAAATTACTCGATGATGTCATGGTGACCACGCCCATATCCCCGTCCCCACCGCCACAGGTATCTTGGCAGTTTATGGGAAACACTGTCATTATTAGGCAGCTTCTTTTCTTTAGGCAAAATGTGCCATGAGACATTTAACTGACTCTAAAAAGTTTAAAATGGTGTTTCAGAGGGATGCTTGAACATGCCAAGACATGTGCAAGTCACGACAGAACCACAGACGAATGGACAGTAGGCGGGGGGGCTGCTATATGCTACTTTTATTAAAGATGAGTAAACTGTTCCAGGTTTTATTATGGGCCTGCTGCAATGCCAGCGCCCATTCACATGCTGCAAGCAGCAGTGAACGGTGCTCATACTTCTACTTTTATTATTATTATCGTTCCGCACGTTTCTCTTAAGTCTACCACGAGACGAACCGGCCAACGAACCCCCACATATGTTATACCGTCGGAAAGGTCTCGTTCGCGGCGATGGCCGTATTTTAAGCTGGGAACATTTCATGCTACCATGGCGACGCTATTCAGGATTTAAAAAAAAAAAGGGCTAATTTAATAGGGAAAATGGGTGAAAGTCATAACTTGGTATGTGATACAAGTGGGGATGATACTCGAAACCGATTTTTCCGGTTGTTCGATAAGAAAAAAACAGAGTCCTCGGACTCGAATCCCTTTTTGAGAACCGGTACCCGTTATCGAGACCACTATAGTAAAGAAAAAGAGTTGGTTCTTTATTCGAATCCCGTCCTGATCAGAAATGCCCCGTGGGACATCACAAGAAATGACGTCACGTAGCTCAGTCATTAGGTGCAGATAGCGAAAGCAGGAAAAACAATGGACCGGAAAAAGCGCTCCAAGGTGTAATAAAGTTCAAAACGAAAGGTATAATCCAATGAATAACTTTACTGAGAGATTTTTCGGGGCTACCGCGCATGCTCGTCACTCCCGTTGCATGCTGGGTAGTGTAGTTGTATTCCCTAGCTCATAACATCACATCTTTCCCCCTATAAGGAAATAATGTTAACTCAATAAAGTGTATTTCTTTTTTTAGCTTTAACTTTTCATTTTTTTTAGCATTGTAACCACGTTTGCAAACAACTTTTCTCTTTATAGAATTTTCTTTCAATAAAGAAATAAAGTGCAAAAATGTCAAAGCATCATAACAAACAGTGATGTCAAATAGCAGCAGAAGTGCACTTTTTGGAGAGCTGTATTATTTTCAGTTTTGTGCCCAAGGGACTGATTTTATTTAACACTATTATTATCTATACACCTATAGTGATCACAGAGACAGGTTGTTTTTATGTTACTGTATATATTTGTTTTTCTGAAAAATCCTACTTAATATACTTTGGGTAACAACAGTCAATATTTTTTTTTTTTTTTTTTTTTAGGGGTGTAACAGTCAATATTTATTTATTTATTAGATTTAATTTTTTTCTTGTATAATAAAAGTGAGCTTTTGTTAAACCAAATATTGTGTGTTTCTTTCCATATACAACAACCTATCTGGACTCGATACGAGAATCGATAAGGAATCAGTTCGATAAGAGGATTCGATAATAGGCTCGAACTCGATAATTTCTTATAAAACATCATCCCAAGATACAAGCTAAATATTATCATGTTTGAGACACTTGTGATTTAGGGCTGTATAAATAAACATTGATTGATGATTAATTGATGTTCACGTTAGCTTGCTAGCATGTTAACATTAGAATGCTAACTTTTTGAGCTAGTTTTGCAACCGTTTACTCCAGAGTCAAATAAGTTGGTATGTGAAACTTGTTACCTTTTAGCATGTTAGCTAGCTTAAGCATGCTAACTTTTTCATCTAATCTTACACTTTTTTCTCTATTTCCAAAGCCATACAGTTTACAGCAGTGTTAATTAATTGACATGTGAGACATGCTAACTGTTAGCATTTTAATGTACGCATGCTAACATTTAAGCGCGCGCTGTACCTCTTGTTGTACAGTTACACCTAAAACTCACGGATTGTGACCCAGCGCAGTGTTTCCCATAAACTGCCAAGATACCTGTGGCGGTGGGGGCGTGGTCACATGACATCATCGAGTAATTTGCATAATTTACTACAATGATATGATTTTCTCTAAAAAGGCTCAAAAAATGTATACTTACTAATTAATAATAACAGTTTTGTTTTAAACGTCCATCCATCCATCCATTTTACAATATAATTACAACACTTTATGTACATATTTATATACAGATTTGAACAATAAGTTATTCACTGAAATATATTTATTAATTGTGGTTCTTACAAAAAATATATCTTATAAAACATAAAAGCTAAAATGTCTCTTAAAGCTCTGCCCCTTTAATTAGTGCATACTAAATAATTTAACTTTAGCCTACTACTACAACCATATTATTTACCAGCAACATAAAGTGAAACAGAGGCAGAGGTGTCCTGCCACAGTCAGTAACAAATAAACAGAAAACAGTAGTGGTCCAATACAAATAAGGCAACAAGAGAAGTATCCTCCACTTCTCTTTTGTAAAGTAAATCTGAACAGCCTATATGAGCATCTACATCAACTATATGATTTGCCTGAGAAGCTGGACAGGACAAAAAAATATATATATATATTTTTTTTTTATTTTTTATTTATTTGTGGCGGACGTAATTCTTTCGTGGCGGGCCGCCACAAATAAATTAATGTGTGGGAAACACTGCAGCGACCAGAGGTCCAGGGCACAGATAGCAGGCCCATCAAAATTTCCGCGGGAATTATTTAGTTTCCATAATGCCATTCCATTCCACTAACCAGAATTACACTTGCATTCATAAATTGATTGGATTCTTGTCTCGCGATCAGTTATGTAAAACCACTGAATTAAGACACATATACGCACCTTTTCAACTCTTAGTTGGAATTCCTTTGCCTCACGTTCTTGTCTTTGTGGTTGGCAGTGGAGTTGCTTTTCCTGAAACACACAATGACAATTGGGATGGGCCGAACGCAGAGAGACCACAAAGGAAAAAGGGCTGACAGGTACTTACAGAGGAGCCGAGCCTGAGTCATCATCTAGGACACCGCAGGAGGATGGGGAGGGCAGACCAACAAACAAATAAGAGTCAGTTAACAACATGTAAGTGTTTTTGTGTGTGTTTGTGTGTCTTGTTCATGCCACTTCAGCCCTAATAAATGACTGTTGTCTTAAGATGATACAGCTTCTGCAAGGTGACGCCAATGAGGTTAGACAAAAATCTGAACATGACTCAAAGCAAGCCTGCTTGTTGCATCGTACACACAAACACAACCTTTACAAAAAAAAGCAAATCGTATGCATAACATACATTGATGAAGCTCATTCAGACAAATAATACAAAAGGTCTTTATAAAAATCCTCAAAGCGTCACAAGAGGCTCATGCATACAAGCGAGAGAACAGCAAAGGGAAGACTGCAGGTGGGAGCTGGATATCAAATATGTGTAAACTGGCAGCGCCGACATGTAGAGTGGCGAGATGACGCCACAGCAATGTTTGAATAAAGTAAGGCAAGGAGGACAACTTTGTCTCTGAAGTCCAAGTGTTCATTGTCTTCATGAGGTTTATTATTCAGCATGCATTGAGGACAAGATGCAGAAAACGTGCAAGCAATGCCCAGAACTCGTCATCCTTGGAGTTTTCACGTCAACTTGTTTGTCTCATTTGACTCTTTCATTGGCTCCGACATGCATTTAAAAACATTTGTTTAAAAAAAGAGGGCCAATAAGGAATACATAAGAAAAAGGAAACTGTACGTGTCTTTGGGCTATAGGGCCAGTGAAAGAGTGACCACATCTTTTTAAGCACATTCCTTTTATAGAAGTGGTGACCAAGAGAGTTCATTCAATTTGAAAGCACGCTGCCACCTCAGCTCAACCACTTCAGTCTGTCATGCAGTTTATGTTCACTTACCAAATGCAAAATCAGCAGCGAACAGAGAAGTCGAAATGTAAATAATAATAAAATAATAAAATGAAAAGGAAAGAATCGTTGTACAAAGAAAGCTGAAACTAAACTCTAGGGAAATTTCTACCAGGAAATGCAAACAATGACAAAAACAAAAATCAGGAGTTTGTACTAAAATGCATGCATCTACATTGGAAGTATGTAAAAACAATGCTTTCAACCTTTCAACATCCCTTTGATTTCAAATCAACACTTGTAATAAGTCACTGTTGTAATTATTACAATAGATTCAGCTTCTGCTTCCGCTCGTGGCAAAAAGAAGCTAACAAGCTAAATGCATAGAAGCACAGTCCTGCTTAAAATGGTTCCTTGCAAAACCAACATTTCTTACCTGATGGTACCTGTTTTTGTGTGTTTGGGATCTGCATAAGTCCCAAAAATGTGAAAACAAACCATGGATGCATGAGGGAGATATTTATAAAACATTCATACAAATTTGCACCAAACGAACTACCGGTATTTAAAATTTGAGAACATTGGGACGTATTTTGCCTTAGTTACATCAGCAGATATCTCCATATATGGTAAATGTTTACCCAAAGAGCTTTGCGCGAATCTTCCATTATTATCCAGTTGTAGTCAATTAGTTCCTTCTTTTTCTCTATCCTCTTGTTGCGGGGCATATTGGCTAGTACAGGGGTGCCCATTACGTCGATCGCGAGCTACCGGTCGATTGTGGAGGGTGTCAGTTGATCGCCAGCCAGGCATTAAAAAAATAGTCCTAAAAATGAGCGATCATAAATCTTCGCTATGACGTCACTTTCGTCACTTGATTGACATTCACGGCACCCGAGGGTCTTCTGAGATGGCGCTGGCTGCTGCCAGCTCATTATTAAGAAAAAATTACCGACAGGAAGGCGAGAAACACTTTTAATTTCCACAGACTCTGGCGCCGTACCTGTCGTCAAAACTCCAAAGACCGACTGCACAGTTGCACAATAAAAGCGCTGCTTCATCCTGCCTGCGCTAACAAAATAAGAGTCTCAGAAAGCTGGCGTGCACAAGCTAGCAAGCTACGGAGTTTGACGCCATGGTATTTCTTGTAAAGTGTATACAAAGGAGTACGGAAGCTGGACAAATAAGATGCCAAAAACCAACCACTTTCATGTGGTATTGGACAGAAAGGAGGACTTTTTTTCTCCTCCATTTGAAAATGCGGACGTTATCAGCACCATTGTCTGATTAATGCACTATCAATGCAAGTCATCAGAATCAAGTAATACACCAACTTATATTCTTGTCTTCATGAAAGAAAGGAATCTATATGTGTTAAACATGCTTGTATTATCTTTAAACACCTTTAACTTGTAAACAATAGTAACTATATGTGTTAAACATGCTTGTATTATCTTTAAACACCTTTAACTTGTTAACAATATTAACTATATGTGTTAAACATGTTTGCATTATCTTTAAACACCTTTAACTTATTAACAATATTAACTATATGTGTTAAACATGCTTGTATTATCTTTAAACACCTTTAACTTGTTAACAATATTAATTATGTATTAAACATGCTTGTATTATGATTAAACACCTTTAACTTGTTAACAATATTAACTATATGTGTTAAACATGCTTGTATTATCTTTAAACACCTTTAACTTGTTAACAATATTAACTATATGTAGTAAACATGCTTGTATTATCATTGAACACCTTTAACTTGTTAACATTAACTATGTGTGTTAAACATGCTTGTATTATCTTTAAACACCTTTAACTTGTTAACAATATTAACTATATGTGTTAAACATGCTTGCATTATCATTAAACACCTTTAACTTGTTAACAAAAACATATATTTCATAAATAAGTAAATAAAAATTATATATATGAATGAGGTAGATCCCCACGACTTGATCAATTGAAAAGTAGCTCGCCTGCAGAAAAAGTGTGGGCACCCCTGGGCTAGTACATGCACATGCACGCTAAAATCCTCGGCTGTAGTGTATAGTTGCGTTTGGTTCTAACTTATATCCGTCAGTGGACTCGATATGGAAGTGCCAAAAACTACAACGTCGCTGAGAAGGGAGAAGACACAGTCGAAGGGGTCTTGGCCTGGGGGAAGACTTCGGCACGTAATTTAAGATTTATTCGTAACGCTGCTCTGCAGGTCGCTGGGTCGCCTCTGCAAACTTTCCGAAAAAAGCGTTTCTACAATGCCTCTTCTACATAATCTACACTGCTTGCTTGTTGCAATTTCAGTAACTGTATACAAATAGCATATTAACATGTGTTCGCCTCACTGCAAGTTTTAGGCTGGATTGTAAAAATTGACTGTAGGCGCTTCCGTTGCCTTAAAGGACGCTCCAAGCTTGCAAAGTAATTAATTCGTACATCATGTATGCTATACTGTATGCAGTATCATTATACTGTATTTTTTTGCTGCACGCTCACGTGTTTATTAGCAATTTAAAGTAAATGAGGTTTTCTGAGAAAAATATTTTCAGAAATGTACTAAAAAATTACAAATATACAGTACAGGCCAAAAATTTGGACACACCTCATTCAATGCGTTTCTTATTTTTATGATTATTTACATTGTAGATTGTCACTAAAGGCATCAAAATTATGAATGAACACATGAGGAGTTATGTACTTAACAAAAAAAGATGAAATAACTGATAACATGTTTTATATTCTACTTTCTTCAAAATAGCCACCCTTTGCTCGGATTACTTTTTCGCACACTCTTGGCATTTTCTCGACGAGCTTCAAGAGGGAGTCACCTGAAATGGTTTTCACTTCACAGGTGTGCTTGAACCTCATCGAGAGAATGCCAAGAGTGTGCAAAGCAGTAATCAGAGCAAAGGGTGGCTATTTTGAAGAAACCAGAACATAAAACCTGTTTTCAGTTGTTTCACCTTATTTTGTTAAGTACATAACTCCACATGTGTTCGTTCATAGTTTCGATGCTTTCAGTGACAATCTATAATGTAAATAGTCATGAAAATAAAGAAAACGCATTGAATGAGGAGGTGTGTCCAAACTTTTGGCCTTTACTGTATATCCATTTCATATCTAAATTTTTTGAAAAGCAAAAATTCCTACATTTGCAGGGACGTGAATACTGAATCCTGAATATGCGCGATTCACTGTACATTGACAAGCATTTTCTGCCTGTCAGAGGATAGGAAGCTCCCATTAAAGAACACAAATGAAGAAGTCAGCGCAGTATGTACGTACCGTCAGTAATCTCATCGGGCTTTCTCCTCTTCTCGTAGATGAGGATAATGGTGACCAGGATGATGACCTCAGCCACGATTCCAAGGAAGGGCCAGAGAGCAGCAAGCCGGCTGCGCACCCTCAGGTGGACCTTATCGGTGCTGGTGCCAAGTTCACTGGTGCCGGCGCAGATGTACTCGCCCACGTCACCCTCGATGCTCAGTTCGTTGACGGTCAGGGTGGTTTTGTTGGGGGTGCTCTTGATCTCGTACTTGTCGCTGGTGCCGTTGATAATAGGCTGCATAGGGACGACGTTGTGAGTCAAGATCAGTTAGTAGCATAGCCAGAGACACGCTTGTCTATAGTTTAAAGTTTAGACCGCTGCTTTACCACTTGGTCACCATCTTGCTCCTTGGACCAGGTCCAGTCAGTAGGCAGCGGGTAGCCGTGGCTCACACACACCATGACCCCTTTGTCCCTCTCGTTCCCATGCTCAGAGTGCTTGTAGGCTGCAACATGGGGGATGGCTGCGTGCACGAGGAGAGACGTGAGTACAGAGCACAGCAGAACATAACTGATATCCAGCTTGCACCACACTGCACTGTTAACCAGCTCATCACCACAATGTATGCTGCTGCATAGGATATTTCCATACATCAATGCAGGAATAGCCTTTTAAATCCATTAAATTAATCACATAAAATTCTTACTTTTCACTTCAATTGTTTGCTGCACCACTGGGTCACTCAGGAATACACATTCATATTTCCCACCAGAGTTGTGGGGGGTGATCTTGTCCAAACTGCAGGTGAAAAAGGGGTGACTTAATTTAGCTTCTTTCTTTTTTTTAACACTGGTACAATAATCAGTTATGATGAATCACTGTCTTGACTTCACCCATCATCAGACTATTTTTCCCTTGGGAAAAAAAAATAAAAAAATAATAATAATAGGTCACCTAACATTTTGGTCGATACAGTTATTTAATTTAATAACTATAGATGGCAGACAACGTTTTTATCCCTTTATTTTATTTTTCCAAAAATTGTTCTAAGTAACGCTCAAATAAAACAACTCAGTTTACTTGTTCTTATTGAAAATGTTTTAATTAAATCAATGCTATTATGCTAACATTGCTCGCCAGACAATCCGTTTACTTTTCACCAGTCTGTACCGTTACAAAGCAGGGAAGGGGATGAAAGGTCTGTTTGAATGTTGCCATAGCAGTGTGGCATTTATGGCGAGCTGGCTGCAATCTTCTCTTCTTTAGCCATCTAAAGACTGCATTTCATTCTGTACTTCCCACAGTGGGGGGATAACCTCACCAAAAAACAGTTATAATCTTCTTAAATGTAGGGATTAAAAACTAAAGATGCTAGTCTACGTAACAAAATAACTTCATAACTGTGCTTTTGCTCAGCATTTTAATTGCTTTTCCACAGTTCTTCTACCTTCTCTTGTCAAATACCAAATCAAGCACCAAGACCACGTGCAAAATTGCATGTCTGCACAGTAAGGTATTTTTCTCTACTAATTAAGAGCGGCGAGCGCCTTGGGTAATTGGCCCTTAGCTCTGCTGCTAATGCAGGCGGTGAGGCACGGTGTTGTGCAATAAACGGACATTTGTGTCAGCAGCGAGTGCATGGATACAAACGAGTCACTCACTGGTAGGTGGTGTGGTGATCAGCGGCTGTGGACTGGGTCTTCTCGATGATTTTTCCGTTGTGCGTCCAGTGTGAACCCTTGACTACCAGAGTAGTGTCGGTCAAATTGCAGCTGAGAATGGCAGAGGTCTGGTTGGTGACCTCAATGGGGTCAGTGGTGATAGTTGGGGCTTGGGGCAAGAAGGGAGTGAAAAGCATTATTCGCATAAAACTATACAAAGCTGACAGGAAAATATTACACAATATACATATATATTATTATGTAATACACATGGTACAACTTATTAATTTACACATATATAAGGTGTTAATGGTCTTATAAACAACTAGAGTATAGTGAAGCTCATATTTCCAAAATTGTCTGAAAAATCTATATAAACAAGGGAAGCTGAAATAAAAAGGCACACTAATGTTCACTATGACATGGAAAGAGCGCCACACACCGATAGTGAAGCCAATAGGAAAGAAGGGGTTTGTAGAGGAAAGTTAATAGATGTGAACTAAAAGGTCACAAGGAAGAGAGATGTTGAAATTAAAACATGCACAAGACGCAAAAAGAAGGGCGGAGAAGAGTTGAATTCGAGTCACTCGGAAGAAATACCATTCAGTCATGTGATGCTTCAGTCAGAGCAACAAAACAATACTTGTAATGCTTGTTGTTGTCTAGGCTGACTGAAGTAATACGAGTCAACAAGGAAGGGAAACTACAACTGGCTGTAGTTCATCTATAAATACAGCAACTAGCTTTAGTGTTTGTACACTGCTGCACTAGCAGCCAAAGACATTAGTTTTCCTCATACAAGCAAAACTATATGCGCAGTACTGTTCAAAAGTTGAATGCCACCATGCTGTGTTGTATTTGATGGCATGTTTGTAACCAGTGATGGATCAAATGGCACAAATACCTAGTCCTTCAATGGGTGTGTCACTTTTTAATGAAAAGGGGCGTGCCGTGTTTGCCTTTATTGATCCAAACGGAACTATAAAAAAAGAAACATTCCCTCTTGGACTTTTCTGTAAACACTCATACTTTTATGGCTATTGTGTGATCTAATTAGCATTGCTGGTAATTCATGTGCATCGGTTGATTTTGATTGTAGTATTATTGTCATTTATCAATGTGTTTATTCCCTTTTGCTGTAATGTTGTACATGTATCAAAGCATTTTTAAATGTTAGACCCCATGAAGAATATTCTATAAAAGCTAATAGCGATCTTAAAACATTTTTATTTGCAGGTCAAATGTACTTTTTGAATCCAGCATATTGCAGATGCCCATTACGAAACACTGACAAAGTAAAAGTGCAGTGTCGATACAGTGTGCAATTTTTTACCCATCACTTGTTAGCAGGCTTTTTCCCGTTTCAGGGATGATGGCAAATCATCCAGTTATGCCATATCAACTAAAGCAGTGAAAATACACTCCTGTACTCTTACTTAGCCCAAAGATGTTCAGGGTTTTGTTATCAATTTCTGTCCCTGTGGAAAAGGTTATGAAAACAAATGGTGGTGAATGTATACAACAAAGTATTGTATTAAATGTCTTCTTAATAGACATTTGCAGAAATCCAACCTTATGACCCGTATTAAAAACATCCTACTGCTACTTTGGCACAGGAAAAGGCTTGGGATCAAGATAGAAGTCCTATATAAAGAGGATTGGAGGTTAAGGAGTATTCTAGCCACGCTTTATGAGCAGGTTCTGCTTCACTACAGGGCTGACTGAGGGAGGGTTTGGACCAGGAGGAGTGATATGTCCAAGGCTTCACTAATGGCGAGACACTTGGACCAGGCTCTCCTCAGGGCCACTCACTTTCGATGACAATAATGTTTGCTTGCGAGCGGATCCACTTGATTTTCGGCGTCTTCCTCAGCTCATTGCGGTCGGGGTCGTTGGAGGCGCGACACTCGTACGTGCCTGAGTCTTCAAGGGCGAGGCCCGTGAGGCGAATGGTGCTGGTGGCGTGCTCTATATACGTGGCGTTTATCAGCACACGGTCGCTCCGCGCGCCGTCAAAGAGCTGTGTGATGGTCTCGTTGGGCTCCTGTCCCTCTATGAACCACCACTGCACCTCAGGAATGGGGCTCCCTATCACCTCACAATGCAGCTCTGCGCTGTCGTCGACCAGCTTCGTGACGGAGAGGGGAGACTTGATGAAGCCAGCTGGGCATCAGTTAAAGTCGGCCCAACAAATGTAAAAAGATTATAATGTTTTTGTGATGTGTTGGAGTGGAAAGGGTGTAAAGCAAAGCCAGGTGATTTCAATGGATCGGTGGTAACAAAAGGCAGCGATGGAAGAAAATCAAGGCAAGTTGGAAAGAGAAAGAAAAAAGATTAATAAAACACAAATGAAATGGAAATCTGGAAGCAGACATAGAAAACACTTGATTTGCACACAAATATGAGAAATGCAATAGCAACCAAACTAAATTGTAGACAAAATTGTATGGATAAAAAAAATGTTAAGACGGCTGTACATTATGAAAACAATAGCCAGAAGCAAATGAAGAAAAGCATGACATGAAAAAATTATAAAAAGCAAAGTAGATGAAATCACATTTTTAAAACGAATCTTTCATGCACATGCATAGACATATTTGTTGGCTTCTTAATTATATTCATTTAAAAAAATTGTGGGATTTCTGTTGAATGTGTGCCATCAGGAATTACAACCTAGAAAATGCAACGTCATTTTGCTCAGCCCATCTGTCATACGCATCAAACAGGAGAACTATCCCAACTCCATCTGTTTCAAGAAAATTAACAACAATGCAAAGGAAAATGTACATTTAATGGAAAATTAAGGAGAGACGTAGCCCTAGGAAGTGTACATTATTTTCTAAATAAGTAGTTCAATCATTAGCGGATGTTAAAACAAAATTCTATGTGTTCTTTCTCCACTTTGGTTTGTCAAAGCTCTACTGAATCAGCAGAGCAACCAAACCCCGCCCTACAATAACGAAAGAAAACCCTTATCGCCAACTCATCCTGTGACAGCACAATAAATCAAATCTTTATGTTGGACTTAGAATTGCTTTTATCAAAACAACTCAACTGTTCTGTTTTTCGTCCTAGCGAAGTCTACACAGGTATTAGCAGGGAGAACAGTTTTTTTGGTTCCTCCACGGTGGGGGTTGAGGGCGCTAATCGGTCAGACTTGATAAACTGTCTATTTTGGGAATTGTCACACAACAAGCCAAAAAAGCAAAAGGCTAGTGCATCTTTACAGGGAGCTTTCAAGGAAATAAACTCAAGATCCTTCAGGGGTATGAAAGCTTGGACAAATGAGGGCTCAAACTAATTGGCTTACTTGAAAGAAATCGGATTAGTGGTAAACAAAGACTGTAATCTTTGGATGTTATCATGTAACCATTTTAACTTGGGTTGCCAAATTTCACAAAAGGTCACCTTCATTAGGGATTTATGCAAAGGGAAAAAAATGAAGGCACAATCGTAACTACATGTAAATGTTGTTTTAATTTTCTAATGTTTAGATGTTTATGATGATCAACAATCAACTATAGTTAAATATCATGTCACAATCACTTTTTTAATTTTTTAAACCATACCGTAAACCAGGTTTTTTTATTTTTCAAGTGTGGCAGAAGGAACTTCTGCTCAGAGACCATAATACGATCGTTTGATATACAGTCAAACTCTGTTGCAACTGCAGACTGGGCCCCCTTAGGAGCCCAGTCTAGATTGTATTATTTTACTCATCCTCCCCCAGCGTTTTCCTTTTTCCCCCATCTTTTACGAGGCGCTTTGTGGCGACCCATCAGCGTTCCTGTTCTGTAACCCTGTACACTGTTTGTCTAATCATGAATGGGTTTGTGCTGAAATCTAAGTTTTGTTGTACTTGTGCAATGACAATAAAGACGTACCTACCTACCTACCTATATACATACATAGTTTTCTTTTCACCTCAAACTATGTTCACGCCCACTGTAGGAACCAAAAATATATTGATTTTGCCTCATTGTAAAGGTTTAGGGCACTGTAAGACCAATATTACCATGTAAATACTCATAGAAAGAACAACAGAATCATCATAAAACGTGTTGATATGCTAAACCAACGGTGTCAAACGTTTTACTGAGGGCGACATTGCAATTATGGCTGCCGAGGGCCGCATGCAACAGTGAACATATATGAATACAAACGTTAATAGCCTATTATCACAATTTGCATAAGCAACTTATTTTGATTTCTATAATTTTTACAAACAGATTAATGGATAACATACACTGAAATCATAAATCATATTTATGTATTTAAATTTGATAACTAAAAAAAAAGCCTAGAACATCTTGTTGCATGATCAGATATTAAAATGTCGGACATATGCAGCTGCTTGCAGTACATTTGTCTGTCAAAATCTAAAGAAAACAGTACATTAATAGAGAAGAGATTTATTATTTCCAGCTTATCGCATTAAAATATGTGGCAGGCTACTGAAATAATGTGGCAGGGCACCTTAATTGATATGGCAGGCCACTTAAATAATGTTGCGAGCCACTTCAATGATATTGTAGGGCATTTAAATGATTTGGTAGGCCAGGGGACTTTAGTTTGACAGGGGCGCGCTAAAGAGAGGATTTATAACCGCTGTCTGATGAGAACCTTGTGTGTCCATTTAAGAGAATCTCCTTTGTGTACAATGCAACGGTTTAAAAACCAGTGAAAACCTTTAGTTGCTAGAAAAGTATACAGTCATCTCACCACATTGTGCTTCAAATATTGTGGCTTCAAAACAGCAGATTTTTTGGGGATATTCTTTTAAAGCATATGGTACAATATTTGGTCCTAAATAAAGTATTTGCAAACACAAAAATGTCTAAAACTAAAAATATCAACACTCCAGTGGTATTGGCCACTAGATGAGACAGTGTTTCCCACACATTCATTTATTTGTGGCGGTCCGCCACGAAAGAATTACGTCCGCCACAAATAAAAAAATAAATACTTTTTTTTTTGTTGTCCTGTCCAGCTTCACAGGCAAATCATATAGTTGATGTAGATACCCATATCGGCTGTTCAGATTTACTTTACAAAAGAGAAGTGTAGGATACTTCTCTTGTTGTCTTATTTGCATTTGACTTTATTAAATGTATTTATATTAGAAACACAACTTGTGTATATAACAAAGGGTGCAAAGTCTGCAGGCTGTAGGAAACACATGGTTAAGTGTAGGGAGTAAACCTGATGGCAGTCTAAAGTTCAAGATTTTTGGAGCTCTTTGTTCAGTGGATCAGATGTTTGATGAAGCTCTGTGTCTATCTACCACCACTACTGTTTTCTGTTTATTTGTTACTGACTGTGGCAGGACACCTCTGCCTCTGTTTCACTTTATGTTGCTGGTAAATAATATGGTTGTAGTAGTAGGCTAAAGTTAAATTATTTAGTATGCACTAATTAAAGGGGCAGAGCTTTAAGAGACATTTTAGCTTTTATATTTTATAAGATGTATTTTTTGTAAGAACCACAATTAATAAATATATTTCAGTGAATAACTTATTGTTCAAATCTGTATATAAATATGTACATAAAGTGTTGTAATTATATTGTAAAATGGATGGATGGATGGATGGACGTTTAAAACAAAACTGTTATTATTAATTAGTAAGTATACATTTTTTGAACCTTTTTAGAGAAAATCATATCATTGTAGTAAATTATGCAAATTACTCGATGATGTCATGGTGACCACGCCCATAGCCATGCCCCCACCGCCACAGGTATCTTGGCAGTTTATGGGAAACACTGAGACCAAATCAATCAGAGCATGCTGTTCAGTATCCTGGCCACTGATTGGCTCTGCTTCATTCAGCATTAATATATTGAATTACGAGTATAAAGGTGACAACAGGAGTTATTCCATGTCTAAAGGGCTCTCATAATGTAGAAAACAATTAGAAGGTTGTGAACAGGTTGTTATGCTCCAGCTGGGAAAATATTTGATTTATAATACTTTGGATAAAACTAGTGCTGCCAAACTTTCTTGTGACAAATCTGTTATTTGCAGATGTTCAAATACTTTGCTATGAAACAATTTCTTCTTTCTCTGTACATTGTTGATGTTTGAAATAGACATATGTTGAAGTTTAAGTTCAAGTGTAAAACATTAACATGAACACGGTACAGAAAAAGGTGGCAAAGCAGGGTAACAAATAGCCCATTAAAGGGTATACGTGCTTTATCTTTATATTGCGGCAATGTCAGCATGGTAAAAAATAACTGAGGATTTCTTCAGCTTCTTGAGGAGAACAAAAAAAAAGACAGGCGCAATCCTCAGGCAATGGTTGCAAATATTGACATTTCATATTGAACTGGCAAAGTTAGTACAATATCAATGGAAAATTGACACCTGTGGTTTTAGCAAGAGGGAAAACATTGAGGCACCATTAAGACGTTTCATCACAGACCTCTACATGGCCAGGATCGGAGGGAGGGAGTTAACTTACTGTTTTTATAAGTTCAGTTGACAAAAATAATCAATGGATCTAAACATTAATTTTAGAGTTAAGATCAAGCCTTCTTTCCGAGCAAGTCTCCTGTAAGTCTACCATAAATTTGGCAGGTAACAAACACTTCTCTTCTCAGCGTCAGGCCACAAAGCTTTTTGTGTATTGGATGATTTAATTGAGTAGAGCAGGTTAAGCCGATGGGCTCAAAAGGTGCTCAATTAAAAAACAAATCTTTATTGAACACAATTCACTACAATTAATAGGCCATCGAAAAAGACATGACTACATCCCGACCTAGTTTACATGGCAAAGTTAAAGAAGATAAAAAAAGAAAGTCTATGGGGATTTCTAATAATAGTCACCGTGTGAAATATGCTAAACAAAAAAGGACAAACTACAGTATAGATATTGCGGGATGTTTTAACTGGATGTAAATGCCCTTTCCACTGTAGAACCTAATGTTTATTTGGTTGACTGTCACAAATCTTTCTTGGGCGCAGTTGAGAGTAGAGCTTTTATTTTGAAGGGTCCACGTTTGACAAACTGCCAGCCAATGAATAAAAAAAAACACCAACAGATATTATTCTGTGTAACATTCAAGTAAGGTACAGTATTTAATGTTGAACATTATAGGGCTTGAAAGTGTGGCATGGAAACGCATTGCATTGTGGGTATTGCTTAAGGCTGGGCGATGTGGCTGAATATATATATATATATATGTATACACAGTATATGGATATATCACGATATATCCACCCATCCATCCATTTTCTACCGCTTGTCCCTCTCGGGGGTGCGGGGGGTGCTGGAGCCTATCTCAGCTGCATTCGGGCAGAAGACAGGGTACACCCTGGACAAGTCGCCACCTCCTCACAGGGCCAACACAGATAGACAGACAACACATACGTTTTTTATATTAATCGATATCAAATCAGTACTTTATGACTTATTTAAGCCTGCCAATAAACAACAGTAAATTAATTTCCAACTTACCAAGGGTGCTATTTATCAGTAGAAATTGTATCTGGTGGCCAAGTTAGATGAGCGCGGTTAAGTAATAAAATATTTGAAGGTAGTTGTAGATTTCAGCCACAAGATGGCAGTAGTGTATAAGCTATTGAACACTACATATAGTAAGGGAAGCTACTCATTAAACCGACACATTGGAAGTGTCAGGAAGTTGCCGCACTGTCTGCATTTAAACCAACAAAACTAAAGACAAGTTTCTGTTATTGAGTTGATACATCAAGATCTTACAGTTTCTCTTTCTCTCTCCATGCAGAGAACCCGCAGCGGGACAGAAAGACAGTGCAAATAACCTTGGTAGTTGATACTGTTACGTGATTAGCTGTTAGCCTGTCTCTCTCATTGCTCAGTGACACTTCCTGTTTCCTGGGCTCCCTAAGCGTGAGTGACTCTGAAACAAATCTTGCTTCATAATTTCTGATTTTGTCTGACCAAAAAATATAAATACATATTGAATATTTTACCGAACACATTTTATATTTATATCGATTATGTGTCTCTCGATATGTATTGCTACCGTTTTATCGGCCCAGCCCTTGTCTTGCTGGACTCTGAATCGCTCATTTACATGGCTGAATGCAAGACTATGTGCTTATTTTTGTATTTTATAAGTTCAAAATATGGCGCAAACATGTGGCACCATTAACTGCCACAATTGTGGTCATGATCGTTTCAGGGAAAAAGGATTTGGTGGGATTTTTCTCACTTCCAGCGGGAAAGCAAAGCCAAAGGAAGTCGGGTTATAAAGCTACTCTAATAAAAAAGAGACGGCAAATAGCCTGGGTAGCAGCCGTGAGACAATCAAACATGACTGAACGCCATCACCCGGTACAAGTTGGTGTGTTCACGGCATTTTCACACTAGTAAGTTTGAATTAAAGCATGTTTTATTCAGTTACACACATATTTAGTAGCTGTGGGTAACAAACAAAGAAAGCATGTTATCTGTTTACTTTCAGTCTTGGATAAGTACAAAAATGAATGAGTATTACTTTTGGAGCAGTAACACAGAGATCAAAGTATTTAAATGTTATAACGGACTTGTTTTTTGGGGGGGAAACCTGCTTATATAATTAAGCTGGACACCCTCACTACACCTCAAACATCTAAGAGATGAGAGTCGTAAATTATACGCGATTTGAATGGAGGACAATGGGAATTAACACAGTTTGCATTCTGAAATGACGAAATATATACAAGTTTGGCTTCAACAATGGTGGGAGATTACTCAAATCTCTTGTCCTTTGGACATGCTCATATGGATCAATTCCACCAATTTAACTTATTTTTTTGAGGAAGCGAGCCTTTATAATAGGGTACAGTTTTTCTCGGTGCAGTCCCTTGATTTATTTTATTTTGTACGATGCATTTTTAATCCAAATTGTTGTTCTCGCTCACATTACCGCGGGTACAGTACAGCCATGTAAACAAAACCTACATCCAGCATAAATGGCTCCCTGGCACCCACAATGCATTGCAAAATTGCATGCCCTCCCAAGTCCTAAAATGCAATATTTTGATAAAACATTCCCTGCACTCCAAAAGGAAATACTTCCCACCCACCAAATTGCAATAGTATGCTAGAAATAAGCTTTTAAAATAAAATACTTCCCACCCACCAAATCGCAATAGTATGCTTAAAATAAGCATAAAAAAGGCATCTAAATATAATACGAGTATGGTTTTAAAGAATAAAACATAGAATAAAAGTTAAGTTTTGCTAGTTGTCAGTCACAAGTCTGCAATCATATTTCATATTTCTGGTGTACACGGTAGATTCATAACTCACCAGACAGATAGCGACTGAATATTAAGAAATGTGTGAACAATTTAATTTTGAACAATACTCCACATCATTCGCTACATTGTTTAGCAGACATTTATTGTGGTCCGCGGTGTTGTATTTACAATAAAATAATTTTAAAAACAGCATGGCACTGGCGCCCATGTGGCACCTTAATAATCGTAAACTCTGAAAGCCTACTACTGTCGAAAGGGAATAAAAGTGGACTTGTCAATATCCTGTATTTGGAGGTAAAATTCAGTGTGTCAGGGTTTCTGCAATGCTATGACAAGGCTGAGAAATGTGAAGTCTACTCTGACACAATTGTCACTATATGAAAGCATGCCTCTGTGCTAAGTTCTGTGGAAAAAGGGAACCAAATAATTTGCAGGGGGCAGTTTTACATTACAGCAAACTGCACCAACAATAATCTACTCTATTTTAAATGGATGCATGTGTAAGTGTCAAAAGTAAGCATTATAACCCTTGTAAAAAGCACTGATGGTAAGAAACCTAATGGTGTGGCATGCTGGTACCAAATATGGATGAAATAGAGTGACAACAATGCAAGTCGCTCGACGTTCAAATGCATTATTTAGCATCTGTTTTCCGTTTTGATCACGTTACGTGATGTGAGACACCCACTTTTATTTTTTATCATTACGTTATTTTAAGAAAAGGTAGAGTAATCTGCAGTGGTTGTTTTAAAGTTATGATGTTGAACGTGATTTAGCTAACTGTTGAGAAACACGAGCGTCTTGTTAATGGGGAAATCCACATATGTCGACGGCATATTAATCTAAACTTCTACCAGTGTTGGCGTTAACGCACTTTTTGTCTTTTTGCACATTGAAATCAGAAAACATTGAAATCAGAAAGGACGCGAAATTCCGGAAGTCCATGCGTCCTGGGACGCAGATTTTTATATTTTATTTTTTTGCCATTCGATTTCCGATGGCATTTTGTTTACCATATTTCCCAGACAATAAGGTTGAGCTTACCCACCTCAATGCTTTTGTAACGTTGTCAGGGGTGAAACATATCTTAAGCTGAATATGTCAAATAAGGCTGTCACTCTGAACAATCATAGCTTAGAAAATTAAGATCACACTGATTTTGAATTCTCCATGTACAAATGAATGAAGGGCTTTCTTATTCAACAGCCATACATGTCACACTAAGGGTGTCCGCATAAACAACGCCAACACTGTCATAAATTTGTGCCATATTGTGATACCACACTAACAAACCATGACAAACACATTTCGGGAGAATATTTGTGCCGCAACACAACATAAACACAACAGAACAAATACCCAGAATTCCCTGCAGTACCAACTCTTTCGGGACACTTCACTATTTTATTTGGTACAGGGTGTAATGATAAGTGTGACCAGTAGACGGCAGTCAGACATAGGAGAGAAGTCTCAAGTAAACAACACCAACATTTTTAAATGTTCCATTGAAAATATAGAACATTACACACAGCGCTCAAAAATCTATCAAAATGTTTTAGTGCCATTTTTAATATAAAGTAGTGTAAAGTTCTTACATATATCTGTCAGTAAACTTGCCATGAAAGCGCTAAAAACTACCAGTGTAGTGAGTTTACATTATTCACCCAAGGAACTTTAGTTATTAGAGTTCCGGTCGGACGGTTTTTCACGAGACACATTTCCGGTGTTGTTTCCGGATGAGGAGATGCTGCTCCGTTATTGATTTAAGTAAAGTCTGAATGTCATCAAAACAGTTAGCTCCATCTTTTGACACTTCTTCCACTCCCGTCCTTGCACGCTACACCGCTACAACAAAGATGACGGGGAGAATACGCTGCCGAAGGTAAATAAGACCGCCCACAAAACGGCGCATCCTGAACAACTGTCAGAAAGCGGCTTGAAGATGATCTGTAAAACATAATCTATGCAACATTTTGACCAAAGAACCACCATTACATGTTATGTAGACCACAAGGAAGTGTTTTCAATTTAGAAAAAAATCATAATAATATTCATCTGCAGTGCACCTTATAATCCGGTGCACCCTATGGTCCGGAAAATATGGTATATTTGCCGGGTCAAATTATTAATTATTCATTATTGGTCTTTAGCATACTTGCCAACCCTTCCGATTTTTCCGGGAGACTCCCGAGTTTCAGTGCCCCTCCCGAAAATCTCCCGGGGCAACCATTCTCCCGAATTTCGGGAAATGCGGCTTCTACAGACACACGTACAGTAAGTGACTGCAAGACATACTTGTTCAACAGCCATACAGGTCACACTGAGTGTGTCCGTATAAACAACTTTAACACTGTTACAAATATGCGCCACACTGTGAACCCACACCAAACAAGATTGACAAACACATTTCGGGAGAACATCCGCCCTTTGCAGCCCTAACTCTCCTGGGACGCTACAATATACACCCCGGCTACCACCAAACACCCCCACCCCTATCTCCCAAATTCGGAGGTCTCAAGGTTGGCAAGTATGGTCTTTGGAGGTAGGAGGAAGCCGGAGTACCCAGAGGGAACCCACGCAGTCACGGGGAGAACATGCAAACTCCACTCAGAAAGATCCTGAGCGCAGGATCAAACCCAGGAACTTCGTATTGTGAGGCAGACGCACTAACCCCTCCTCCACCGTGCTGCCCTTGAAGATGGTCTGTAAAACATAATCTATGCAATATTTAGACCAAAGATTGTTCTTACACGTTATGTAGACCACAGGGAAGTGTTTTACATTTAGAAAAAATGTGCGGAAAATACAGTGTATTTGCCGGGTCAAATTATTAATTATTTATTTTTGGTCGACTTCAAAGTAATGCACTTTCCGGTACAGTTTCTTAAATTTTGATTCGCCGAACGTTTTATCGGTCACACATACTGCATTTGCTTTCTTTTGTGCTATTATTTTAATGAATTAAGTAACGTTTATGACAACCTTTTTCCAAAACACAATATAGAATGTGAGATATAACAGGATAATGCATACATTTATCATTTGTTTTCAAAACGGTTACAAAAAAGTGGGACCCCAAAAATGCAGTGTGGGACCTCAATTTTATGACTTGATGGGGTCCGTGGGACCCCATTTTGAAGATTCCTAGCGCCAACACTGTTTTACGGGTGGTTACAGGCGTGACAGCATAATATCGTTGCAGATCATTTTATATAGGATAAAAAAAAATAATTGTTTAGCAAACCGCGAGAGCGCTGATGACACCAACAACACCGCGTTCAGTAATGATCTTTGATGCTAACTCGAGCAATTACGTAACCGTCACTCTATTTTACGTGAAATGAAATATTACAATGAAGATACACCCAAATGTGATAGTTTTAACGCAATAAAGTGTGGTCGGTTAAGTATTAGTAGTAAAAAGGTTCCGCAGCAGCGAATTAACACACGATGTTAGCTTGGGCCGCCCAATGGAGCTAATATTTACGACCCGAACGCTAGGGTGTGGATTTTCTTTAGGAATCAACAAATGTATGTATTTATGGGAAAAAAGACAGTAACAACAGTAACGGTAACGACTAAAGAGTAACACAAATGACATCTCATCGAGGGCAATGTCTACAACATGGCTGACCAGGAGGTGTGAGAAAAGAATTACCTGTCGCGGCGTTCGCTCGCCAACAGCTCAACAGAAGTACACCGACAGTCCATAATACATTCATGGTTGACGAGACAGTACGTGCTAGACGACACGCCGGGATAAGTCTGTCGTGGCTTTTCTCCGTGGAACTTTCAGCACGGAGTGTTTTGTCACTGGTGCTTTTCTCCTCGTCCTCTCGCTGCTGCTCACAAACACGCCCCGGACAGCACGTACTCGTGACGTCACATAAATGGGCGTGGTCGTCATTTATTTTTGATCGTGACATGAAATGTAAATTTGGGAATCAAACACACAAAACACACAAAAGTTAACTGAATTTTTAAAAAAAAAGATAATATGGATTGATTTAAATCAATCAATCAATGTTTATTTATACAGCCCTAAATCACAAGTGTCTCAAAGGGCTGACATTTTGATCGACACTGTCACATTGACAAATACGGCATGTTTATTCTGGTGGCGAGCATTATATTGCAGCAGGTTTGTTTTTTTTTACAACAAAATATGCCTAAAAGCCGATAAATGTTTTAAAATGTAATATCGGAAATTATCGGTATCGTTTTTTAAATTATCGGTATCGTTTTTTTGGGGGTTTTTTTCTTTTTTTAAATCAACATAAAAAACACAATATACACTTACAATTAGTGCACCAATCCAAAAAACCTCCCTCCCCCATACACTCATTCACACAAAAGGGTTGTTTCTTTCTGTTATTAATATTCTGGTTCCTACATTATATATCAATATATATCAATACAGTCTGCAAGGGATACAGTCCGTAAGCACCCATGATTGTGCGTGCTGCTGGTCCACTAATAGTACTAACCTGGCTTTAACAGTTAATTTTACAAATTTTCATTAATTACTAGTTTCTATGTAACTGTTTTTATATTGTTTTACTTTCTTTTTTATTCAAGAAAATGTTTTTAATTTATTTATCTTATTTTATTTTATTATTATTTTAAAAAAAAGACCTTATCTTCACCATACCTGGTTGTCCAAATTAGCCATAATAATGTGTCAATCCCACGACTGTATATATCGGTATCGGTTGATATCGGTATCGGTAATTAAGAGCTGGACAATATCGGAATATCGGATATCGGCAAAAAAGCCATTATCGGACATCCCTACTAAAAACAGTAACGAACCAAAGTTAGATTACAGAAAAATACATTCAATCTATAATCAACTATACAACTTTCTCCGAAAACCAGAGCAATGCCATATCTTTACTTTGTAAAGTGTTTGACATCCTAAATACAAACACAAAATGACTAATTAAATCTAAAGTGATTAGGGTTGATGCATTGCATAAATGCGTCGACCAGTAAAAACTACTTCTTGCAATATCATTCGTAATGACAGTGGCAGGAAATGTCAAAAAATGTGAACATTTGTAGTTTTTTGAAATAATTTAATAGTTCTATTTCCAACATACACTATATTGCCAAAAGTATTTGGCAACCTGCCTTGACTCGCATATGAACTTGAAGTGCCATCCCATTCCTAACCCATAGGGTTCAATATGATGTCGGTCCACCTTTTGCAGCTATTCCAGCTTCAACTCTTTTGTGAAGGCTGTGCACAAGGTTGCAGAGTGTGTTTATAGGAATTTTCCACCATTCTTCCAAAAGCGCATTGGTGAGTTCACACACTGATGTTGGTCGATAAGGCCTGGCTCTCAGTCTCCGTTCTAATCTATCCCAAAGGTGTTCTATAAGGTTCAGGTCAGGACTCTGTGCAGGCCAGTCAAGTTCATCTACACCAGACTCTGTCATCCATGTCTTTATGGACCTTGCTTTGTGCACTGGTGCACAGTCATGTTGGAAGAAGAAGGGGCCCGCTCCAAACTGTTCCCACAACGTTGGGAGCATGGAATTGTCCAAAATGTTTTGGTATCCTGGAGCATTCAAAGTTCCTTTCACTGGAACTAAGGGGCCGAGCCCAACTCCTGAAAAAAAAAACCCACACCAAAATTCCTCCTCCACCAAATTTCACACTCGGCACAATGCAGTCAGAAATGTACCGTTCTCCTGGCAAGATCCAAACCCAGACTCATCCATCAGATTGCCAGATGGAAAAGCATGATTCATCACTCCAGAGAACACGTCTCCACTGCTCTAGAGTCCAGTGGTTACGTGCTTTACACCACTGCATCCCACGCTTTGCATTGGACTTGGTGATGTATGGTTTAGATTCAGCTGCTTGGCCATGGAAACCCATTCCTTTAAGCTCTCTGCGTACTGTACGTGGGCTAATTGGAAGGTCACATGAAGTTTGGAGCTCTGTAGCAACTGACTGTGCAGGAAGTGGGCGACCTCTTTGCACTATGCACTTTAGCATCCGCTGACCCCTCTCTGTCAGTTTACGTGGCCTACCACTTCGTGGCTGAGTTGCTGTTGTTCCCAAACTCTTCCATTTTCTTATAATAAAGCCGACAGTTGACTTTTGAATATTTAGGAGCAAGGAAGTTTCGCAACTGGATTTGTTGCACAGGTGGCAGTCTATGACAGTTCCACGCTGGAAATCACTGAGCGCCTCAGAGCGGCCCTTTCTTTCACAAATGTTTGTAGAAACAGTCTCCATGCCTAAGTGCTTTATTTTATACACCCGTGGCCGGGCCAAGTGATTAGGACACCTGATTCTGATCATTTGGATGGGTGGCCAAATACTTATGCAATACAGAGAATCGTGTTCCTCGCATCAATAGGAAACAAAGGATGAAACAAATACTTAGTACTGTCATCTTCTAAGGACATTGCATTAGGAATGAAAACAATTCTGACCAAAAAATAGGTGAGATTGTTTTTACCAAGAAAGATACATTTCTATGGCAACAAAAAAGCTGGATCTCAGAAGGATATTGTTTGAACTACTTCTTGAACACTTTCAAAAAAACTCACCCCTATATACTTTATGGTACAATGTGTTCACATACTGTATATTTAATGGCATTGTTAAAAAGTTTGAATAGGTAAGTACCACAGCATCAATGGTAAAATCAAGCATATTCCACACGTCTATAGGAACAATCCCTTCACATGAGACCATTGAACTGTCATCCCGACTGAGGAGTGGATACAATAATGGAGGAAGTACACCTTTGATGGTATAACAATTAAAAAGGAAGCAGGATTGAGGACTTCATTGATGCAGGCCAGACCTTTTACAGCAAGCTCAAACTGCACAATACAATCAAAAAAATCTTAAATCTGTTTTGAAGTCACTTCCTGCTATCCGGTACACTCAAGAGCCTTAAAGTTGTCAACTGGGAAAAGCAGTGCTTATAGCAAGCCATTGCAAGCCTGTTTCCAAGGCATTCATGTGCAGTTGTAAACACTAACAAAAACTGCACCACTACACATTTTGCTTGAGTGTTTTCACCAAAAACATCTTTATTTTCTCATATTCTCCATACACGATCATACTGCAAATCAATTAGCAACCTGAGAAAATATCTAAATTTTCCGCTGAGGTTAAAATGCACAAATTAACTTTAATGCTTCAAATTGCCAGGAGGATGGGAACTTTTTTTTAGTCTTGCAGGTAAAATATAAAAATCGCTTTCACTTCAAAATCTATTTGGGTTTTATGGTAAAACTGTGTGGGAGCCCTCACTATGAAGTAGTTGCAAAAACAAAAACCATGAAGAAAAATGAAGTGCACACGTTAACAGTGCACTTGAGTGCATGGTAGGTCATTAATTATATATCAATGGGACTCATAAAAACAGAATAAATGTACATTTCTTTTTTGCGTTTCACACAGGCAAAAACAGTTCACTTCCAAAATCTTTGTCCTGCATGAGGAGTCGTCCCCACATTGTCTCTGACAGAGGCTTCCCACCTCTTATGGCCTCCACCTGTTTTCTGTTTGGATCCCTGATGGAAAAAAAGCCCAAAAAACAGGAGCCACTGGCCCAGCAGAATTGCATCGGACCTCACATCTCACTTACCAGGCTCTTTTTAATTTTTTTTTAGATGCACCTGGGCTGCCTACCCTACGTCAGAGAGAAACAGGTGCACCATCCTTTCTGAAGCCTGGGAGCTCGAGACGGCTCAAAAAGTGGTAGGGACGGATGACAATAAATCTTCTCTACGAGTTGTCTGTGGCGTTATCGTTAATGGTGGAGCTAGAGGGTTGAGGGGTGGAGGAGGACGAGGAGGATGACGAGGAAGAAGAGGAGGTAAAGTTCATCCCTGATAGTTCTGGAGGGTTGGTGGCCGTGTTTTGTCCACTCAAGCTTTTCCTGCACACTGGACACGTGTCATGCTGGGGAAGAAGAACATACAATAAAACTTCTAAATTCTGGAAAGTGAAAAAAAAACAAAACATCCAGTCAAAGGTCACATACAACTTGACAAGGATGAGCCATACTTATGTTTCGCTTTTCATTTGGCTATTTAGCTTGATGCCACCAGATGAAATATTGGTCTGATGCTAACCACAGAACCTCTAATGTAAATTGCAATATCCTAACATTTTAGAGCCTTGCCTAGCTGCTCAGTGTAATATGGTTACAGCAACAACTTGACACCAGTGACAGACTTTAAATTTAATGAGTAACTGTTAGCATGTAACTTGTTGAGGGCGGCACGTCTTCATACAGCTTGAGCGGTGGCGGGGATAGAGGGCCGACCCCTCGACCTAAAATACCAGAGTAGGTGTGGTCAGGGATGCAACCCACAACATTCATTTGTTTTGGCCAAGAGAAGAACCCGTATTTGCTCTGTAGACAACTTGAGACTTGCGGAGTACTTTATTAAAAGCAGCTTGCTAGTGTCCCGTTGGGATCCAATATCATTTTAAAATCTGACATAAGGAGAAAAGTCTCACTGAAATGAATTTTTTTTTATTTAAACGAGGATAGCAGATCCATTCTATGTGTCATACTTGATCATTTCGCGATATTGCCATATTTTTGCTGAAAGGATTTAGTATAGAACGACGACGATAAAGTTTGCAACTTTTGGTCTCTGATAAAAAAAAGCCTTGCCCCTACCGGAAGTAGCGTGACGTCACAGGAGGAAGGGCTGCTCACATTTTCCCATTGTTTTCAATGCAACGAGAGAGAGATTCGGACCTAGAAAGCGACGATTACCCCATTAATTTGAGCAAGGATGAAAGATTCGTGGATGAGGAACGTGAGAGTGAAGGACTAGCGTGCAGTGCAGGACGTATCTTTTCTCGCTCTGACCGTAACTTAGGTACAAGCTGGCTCATTGGATTCCACACTCTCTCCTTTTTCTATTGTGGATCACGGATTTGTATTTTAAACCACCTCGGATACTATATCCTTTTGAAAAGGAGAGTCGAGAACGCGAAATGGACATTCACAGTGACTTTTATCTCCACGACAATACATCGGTGAAGCTCTTTAGCTACGGCGCTAACGTGATAGCATCGGGCTTAAATGCAGATAGAAACAAAATGAATAAATCCCTGACTGGAAGGATAGACAGAAAATCAACAATACTATTAAACCATGGACATGTAAATACATGGTTAATGCTTTCCAGGCTGGCGAAGCTTAACAATGCTGTTGCTAACGACGTCATTGAAGCTAACTTAGCAACGGGACCTCACAGAGCTATGCCAAAAACATTAGCTATCCACCTAGCGATCGACGGAGCGACGAAAGACTTCACCCGATCATAGATGCGGTCGGCGGCCCAGAGACGGAGGAAGTCAAGGTGAGGTCGCCGGCTAGTGCGTCTGCTATCCATCTCAAAGTCCTCCTGGTTGTGTTTCTGTAGTCCGCCGCTAATACACCGATCCCACCTACAACTTTCTTCTTTGCAGTCTTCATTGTTCATAAAACAAATTGCAAAAGATTCACCAACACAGATGTCCAGAATACTGTGGAATTTTGAGATGAAAACAGAGCTTTTTGTATTGGATTCAATGGGGCCGAATACTTCCGTTTCAACGATTGACGTCACGCGCATATGTCATCATACATAGACGTTTTCAACCGGAAGTTTAGCGGGAAATTTAAAATTGCACTTTATAAGTTAACCCGGCCATATTGGCATTTGTTGCAATGTTAAGATTTCATCATTGATATATAAACTATCAGACTGCGTGGTCGGTAGTAGTGGGTTTCAGTAGGCCTTTAAAGATATCGTGTGATAATTAGTTTTTAGTATCAACATGTCAGCTGTTTTTCTTATGATTGTGCCTATTTGCTCAATTTCTTTTAACTTTTATTGCTGTTATTTTGGTTGAATTTATTTATAAAATGTTCCGTGGTTCAAGAAAAAAATTAACCGCAGCCACAATTAAGACACCCCGGCTTTTATAGGTCTTAGTTGGGGTGAGGAAGCGATGTCAACTCAGTGAACAAGCACAACTCTTGATGACCTTCAGATTTTGACCCCAAATGGAAGGAGAAAGTGTTTTCCTGGGTGGGCTGTACACTCTCTTAGTGAGTTGTATGAAAAACAGGAAATAATGTAAAAAATGCAGACCAATCACAGCCTTTGAATATTACAGTGAGGTGGAACACAAACAGTTCAGTTATTTTTTATGTGTACGTGGTGTTCTACCTGCTCCAACCAGGGTACAATGCAATCGTTGTGGAACATGTGATTGCACGGTAGCTGCCTCACATTTTCTTCCACACTGTAATCTTCTTTACACACTGGACATTCCAGTCCTGAAGCTGGAAGACAGGCAACATATGGAATATAACAACAACTTAAAGAAATAATAGTCCACTATAAGAAATATTTCTGCTGACCAAGGTGTTTTCAAAACACAGTAAGCAAGTTTTCCTTTAGCTTGACAAAATGTTCCTTGTATGCCTGATATTGCAGTCGCTTATCAACAACTCATTCATTCAAATATTATTAGCATGCAATACTTTTTCGTCTACAACAACAACATATCAATGGAAACACCGCTCTAACTTACCCACTTGGTCCTCCGTAATGTGGACTGAAGGCAGATTTTTTATTTTATCTCTATCAGCAGGCGGAGGACCCGTGTTCTCAAATTGGTTTAATAACTAAAATTGAAGAGAGAACACATGAGTCATTACATCACATATGTGTTCATAATATAGCTGAAATGTGTGAGTGATTGAGTAAAATACCTGTGTTATAATAGCATCTAACCCATTAGCCCCCCACGCATAATCCATTGGATTTGAATGAAGAACGCCCCTGTAAAAGAAAAAATATTAAACAAATGAGGCAATGACATACATTTTGTTGGTGCTACTAGGGATGGACATGATGAAAAATAGAACATATCATGGTTTTAAATTATTAGGAATTCTGTTAATCAAGTTGAATTTCATAAAGTCACAAATATACTGTATACACTGCACCAGCACAGCGTTTAATTGATTTAGGGCAAAAAAGTGTTCAGCATTTAAGGACTGCTATGACAATCAAAACCGTAAGTACCGGAAGTAAACTGGAAGAGACTATTTTTGAGGTACTGCAATGTTTGCTGTAAATTTTACAATAACAAACTTAGGGATGCACGATAATGGAAATTTGAACCAATACGGATAACAAATAATTTTTCAGACCTTTACAACTGATAATCAATAACGATAACCAATACTTTATGCATATATATTTACACAAAATGTTGTGATATGAAATTAATTTAACAGTTTACACTTTTGCCGAATATGTATACACTCTTAACAAATATATACAAATGTATTGTAGAGATAAGGATAATGTCAAGTGATATTTTGTTACTTAATTAGCTACAATCTGAGTACAAATACACTTCCTACTATAATTCTGACCCATGCAAACATTTGGAATTATTGCGGAGAGAAAAATATATATATACTGAGATATCAATTTTTCAATTATTTGATTAATAGACAACAAGCAACCCAAACATTTGAATACAATTTCATAAAATGAAAAAAACAAAAAATCTGCCCAACAACATGTAATATAATAAATGACTCCAACAGATCTAAGCCAATAAGATTCTGCATAGCAGTATGCAACAAAACAGAAACAAGTCGGGTCAGATCTCTTGTTGATTGACAAAAAAATAAATAAATAAAATTATATTTATCCCAAACAGTAATAAAGCAATTAAATAGTGCATAAAGAAATCAGTTCAAAAGATAAATGCATTTTTTCTACAAATAAATCATAAAAGGTATCTAACCAATACCCGCGCCTCCAGATGAACCATTAAATTAAACACGCAATCACTAATTTTGTCAAGTTTTTTCGCCCGAGGTATTTTGTTTTGAACCTTTGCCGATTATCAAACGCTTTCTAATTAGTCTTTCGGCTTTACGTTTGCTGCGGTCGCCGCTATTAATGCTACATCTTAGTTAGCAGCACAAGTGGCTTTATACTGTTTCCGTAAGTCTTCGCGATGGAGAATTTTAAGGTGACAGATTTTATGGTGTTAAAAAGTCATCTTTAACCCTCCCCGTTTAATTTCTGCAGAACACGTTTTTCAAACTACAAGTGAAATGTCTTCTTCCGACATGCTAAAGAAAGGCCACACTTATTGCTGCCGTGTCATGCTGCTTTTCTTTGTACACAACAGTGCACGCACGCAGTATCATGACATCACAAATATGCAACCATACCGTAGGTGAGGGGAGGGTTGAAGAGCCAGGCAGCTCTAATCGGAATTATCGATGTGACATCATAATTGCCAATATTGGTCAATAATTATCAGCCACCAATAATATTGTGCATCCCTAAAATTTACCAAAATAAATTGAGTGAGGTCCGCCAAGATGGTAAATTTTGCACATCAATACATTAGTGCCACCTTCACTTTCAAATTGGATGTTTTCAGCTGCTGAACTGACATGACAGACAGCTATGCTCATAAGTAAAAAATAATGAGCTTTGAACCTCAGGCAACTTCATCAACAAATGTTTTTTGGTTTTCTCCTGTTCAAACACTCACCAGGGTCCAATGCCAATATTCGGCATTGCAGTGGGGGCAATGATTCCATTAACAAGCTGCTGAATTATTCTACAAAACACAATGAGAAATCATCATAAAACAAGAAGATCCAAAGGAAAACAATTTCAGCCTCATGATTTAGTATTTGGTTGACTTACCCTTCCAAAGTCGGAACTCCTTCATGCCTGCCTGGCTGCCGCCTCGAACCTTGACGACTTCTCGGTTGCCTGGCGCTATATCGTTGTCGCGATGCGTTCTCCCTTTCTCTGCGGTTTTCCGCATCCCGGTTGTCTTCCTCTCGGAGTCCGGCCCCAAAATCGAACGCATCGTCAAAGACACTCAGCGAGAACTGGCCATAGCCCGAAGGGAATGTAAACAAGTGCTGGTCTGGATTCTGCAGGTTTAAACATGAATTCATTTGGATGCTGAGGAAGAGCAGCTCCACTTGCAATTTATGGTTAACAAAACAGAGTAGCAGTGTTGCAATGAAAATGTCACGGGGTATTGGTACAACTGTTTGCACATACAGTAGTAGAACGGTGATAACAGTCTTCCATAGAATAACATAAGAGACTAGTGATGTCGACAGTAACACACAATGTGATGAAGTAAAGAATGAGTTGGGAACCTCAAATGGTTGCTGGTTTTGTGGCCCGCTGGAGATAGTAGGCATGGAGCCATTGTCAGCACTAGACAGGGGACAGAGTATCGACGAGTTATGTGTTGACTTTTTTTTTTTTGCGTTTGCCTTACGGCCTTAATTGTTTATATTCGGTTATTATGTCACAGCATGTGAACAACATCAAATGTATCCTTATTAATTCCCAACTAGAACATGTTACCACAGTGAAACCAAAATAATTGACACTGAGACTTAGAAATATATTATACATTCAAATACATTTGGATGGTGGTACACTATTTACAAAAACAATAAGCGGTCGAAAATGGATGGATGGAAATCAAATACACACCTTCTTTCTTCCAGCAGCTCCTCAATAAACCCTGACTCACATCTTGGACATGTGTACTCCTGTGGGAGAGAAGGGGAGTCAGTGCGAGTGTCACGATAGGCTTTGCCACTTGTAATAGGGTGTTTTATAGGTGGTTCACTTCTTTTTACACTTACCTGACTGGTAAGACAGACATAAAAATAACTTTCATGTCTTGCCTTTATAAAAAAAATAAGACTAAGTTTTTTATTGTTTGTATTTCCTAATAGTAACAGTAATTGACCTATTTTTACACAACAGACAAGAATGTTAAAATGCTACTTAAAACTTTTATAAATCTATGATGAATGTTGCGATCGATTATTTCCATTCTTTATATTTTGATTTGGCTATCGTTTATTACCTTAACCGCAAAAGATGACCGGGCATTAATTGTAAAAAGCGGATAAAATGAGAGGCTTATTTCTGAATAATAATAAAAAGAAGTAAATACAACAGCTTATTTATTTTTACTTTAATAACGATTGGAGTGCACGAGAAAGTGCCTAATGCAACAGAAACAGAACATGTCGTGATAGTGCTAAAGAGTAAATTGCTCAACCAGCATTAATACTGCTAATTAGGGGTGTAACGGTACACAAAAATTTCGGTTCGGTATGTACCTCGGTTTAGAGGTCACGGTCCGGTCATTTTCGGTACAGTAAGAAAACAACAAAATATAAATGTTTTGGTTATTTATTTACCAAATTTGTAAACAATGGCTTTATCCTTTTAACATTGGGAACACTATAATAATTCTGCCCACGTTAATCCACATTAAACTGCCTCAAATTGTTGCTCAGATTAAATAAAGTGTAACATTAAACAGTTTCAAGTCAACTCATCATGCTTAATTTATTACAGCCTTTGGGAAGCCTGTAGTTGATTTTTATTATGTAAATATGATATTTTTATCAACATGTGATAGCAGGGACCCTGCCATTTAAAACTAGGCTGCTCCATTACTAATGATTAATGTAACTATAGCTGAAAAAATAGTACAATAGCAATAGGAGAGACTATTCATCCCTGAACACCATGGAGTTCATGTAGGCTTAATGATGCAGTTACATTATTATATCAACTATCAGAGACAGCAACTCTTCATTTAACATAGTCCTTTTTTGCTGCTTCAACACAGCTCAATCAACACAGAAAAAGGTAAAGTGAAATAACAGACAGACAGGGCTTTGCTGTCCGTAACACACACACACACACACACACACACACACACACACACACACACACACACACACACACACACACACACACACACACACACACACACACACACACACACACACACACACACACACACACACACACCCACACACACACACACACACACACACACACACACAAAGCAAAATGAGCTAACGTGACGCTAAAAGCGGATTAGCCTTCACCTCAAGCCAGGACTGCGAGCGAGCTGAGCTGCAGTTTATATTTCTAGAAGGTCAACAGGCTCATAGTGATGTTACTAGTAGTTGACTGGGAGGTGTTTATTATAATTTGGGCAGAGTCTGCTGCCTGATGCTTACCTGCTAAACGCTAAGCACTGACTACATGCGCTCTGAATACGCACTGCTGATTGGCTGTTACCGCTCTGTATGTAACCAATCAGATAGTTGTGTGGGTGGGACAATGCTGGGTGCTGTGTTCTGACAGAGACAGGCAGAAGGAAGCGGAACAGCTTGTTAAGACTTTAGCTTAGCTTAATATGTTCGTGTGGAAACTCGTTTGGTACAGCTCCAAACCGAACCGAACCCCCCGTACCGAAACGGTTCAATACAAATACGCGTACCGTTACACCCCTACTGCTAATGAGATTATTGTCAACGACAGTACAGCAAGTGTTACAAGCGCGGAATTCACACCAACAGCCAAGTGCTTAGTGCATTAATATTTTACAGTGCGTACATTGCAGATCAGTGTTTCTTAAACATAGACCCATATTTAAGCTGCGAGGGCCCCCTAGAAAGCCGCCAAAAATATTTTTATATCAGCTAGGGTCATAATGGGCTGCAGTGGTACTCAGTTGTATACACTGTTCCATCATTTGTGGCAGTAATGACAATATCAAACATACAGAAAAAGTCCAGAGCTAAAGTCAGAGAGAAGTTTCTTAAAAGGGGCTGTTTGCAACATTTACATAGATGTCTAGAGGGCGCTATCTTTCCAACGTATTTTACACAGTATATCCAGCCCTCTTCCGGCTTCTATGACGTAATAATGTGACTACATAAGTACGTAACACATGCGCATTTTCTTTGGGTGTTGTTAGCTACTAAATGCGATTTGGATAGTTAGTGTTAGCTGTCATTGAATGTATATTCTATCGTAACAACAACATGACTGCAAATTGTTTGTTGCTTCTCTTGGACTGCTTTTAGTAATTGTGAAAAATGTAGACCGTTTTAACACAAATATGTTTTGTTAAACCACTAATGGTAACACAAGCTAACCAATGGGGTGCTTGTTATATTTTTTTGCTTTGAAAATGTGAATGTGAGGAAGTTGCAAACAGCCCCTTTAAGCACAAAAATAATGACTTAAGTGGTGAAGCTGTATTTTGATTTGCACTTTAATCTTATTGACAGTTTATTTAAGAAACATTTATTATTATCTATTATTAATTTAGTTAGAATGTATTTCTCTTAGCACTGCGTACATTTGTCATCAGTTTTTATCAGTCCCTTTTTTGTAATATACTTGATTAGTATTTATTTTAGTAATAAGCCTGACCTAAGACTTGATAATATTTTTTGTGATTAACAATTCTTTAAAGGCCTACTGAAATGACATTTTTTTATTCAAACGGGGATCGCAGATCCATTCTATGTGTCATACTTGATCATTTTGCGATATTGCCATATTTTTGCTGAAAGGATTTAGTAGAGAACATCGACGATAAAGTTCGCAACTTTTGGTCGCTGATAAAAAAAGCCTTGCCTGTACCGAAAGGAGCGTGACGTCACACGTTGAAAGGCTCCTCACATTTCCCCATTGTTTTCAATGCAGCGAGAGCAATTCGGACAGAGAAAGCGACGATTACCCCATTAATTTGAGCAAGGATGAAAGATTTGTGGATGAAGAACGTGAGAGTGAAGGACTAGAGTGCAGTGCAGGACGTATCTTTTTTCGCACTGACCGTAACTTAGGTACAAGCTGGCTCATTGGATTCCACACTCTCTCCTTTTTCTAGTGTGGATCACAAATTTGTATTTTAAACCACTACGGATACTATATCCTCTTGAAAATGAGAGTCGAGAACGCGAAATGGACATTCACAGTGACTTTTATCTCCACGACAATACATCGGCGAAACACTTTAGCTACGGAGCTAAGGTGATAGCATCGCGCTTAACTGCATATAGAAACAAAAGAAATAAGCCCCTGACTGGAAGGATAGACAGAAAATCAACAATACTATTAAACCATGGACCTGTAAATACACGGTTAATGCTTTCTAGCTTGGCGAAGCTTAACAATGCTGTTGCTAATGACGCCATTGAAGCTAACTTAGCAACGGGACCACACAGAGCTATGCTAAAAACATTAGCTATCCACCTACGCCAGCCAGCCCTCATCTGCTCATCAACACCCGTGCTCACCTGCCTTCCAGCGATCGACGGTGCGACGAAGGACTTCACCCGATCATTCGTGCGGTCGGCGGCTAGCGTCGGATAGCGTCGGATAGCGCGTCTGCTATCCAAGTCAAAGTTCTCCTGCTTGTGTTGCTGGAGCCAGCCGCCAATACACCGATCCCACCTACAACTTTCTTCTATGCAGTCTTCATTGTTCATTAAACAAATTGCAAAAGATTCACCAACACAGATGTCCAGAATACTGTGGAATTTTGAGATGAAAACAGAGCTTTTTTGTATTGGATTCAATGGAGTCCGAATACTTCCGTTTCAACGATTGACGTCACGCGCATACGTCATCATACATACACGTTTTTAACCGGAAGTTTAGCGGGAAATTTAAAATTGCACTTTATAAGTTAACCCGGCCGTATTGGCATGTGTTGCAATGTTAAGATTTCATCATTGATATATAAACTATCAGACTGCGTGGTCGGTAGTAGTGGGTTTCAGTAGGCCTTTAATATCATTTGACAAGGTTTATTCAGTTAAACCGTAGGTAGTTTCGATGTAATTATTGCATACGGTTCAAATCCAAATTAAGATGACTAATTCAGTGTTAATATTTGAGTGTGCTCTGGGCCCCTCTGTAGTGGAAAAACTGAGCCCCAAGGTCAAAAAGGTTAAGAACCCCTGTTGTAAATAAAGCTGCTAGGTGCTCGCTACACAAGCTTCTTCAGATGCAGCTAAACTGAATATTGACTACAGCCACAGGTGTTGACGCATTTGTCGATCACCAACACTATGGTCAAAACAGTACAAGGTGAACAAGACTGCAAAAACAAAGTCCAGCTAAGAAGCAGCTTTTTGTGGTGGAATCATTTACACAAGGTACGATGAACGATGATACCATGTACAATGAGAAAGACGAACAACGCACAGAGCGATCACAAAAGCAGTTCTGCACATCCAAACTGGACAGTACGTACGCGCGCGTGCCGCGGCGAACCTCTTGTGTAATTTTAACACATTTAATCATTGATATAGTGATATATTAAATGTGCAATGAAGTATACATTGTCTTTAACATCAGTACACATTAACCAAGGAGCCCAGAATACGTCATGGAAAATCCTGCGTTTATCCACTTACTAAAACCATAGTCATCTCAATGTTTTACTAGTTTATTTATTCGCATACTATGTACAATACTACATTTTTATTTACAGAATTATGTTATTAAAGACAGAAGTCTGCATTTTATTTATGTGATTTGTATTACTATTTATGGATTATTAGTATATTTGATTTAGTGGAGTTTATTTCTATGCAATGCTACATTTTTATTCACAGAAGTATTTTTTTCAAGACAAGTTTTAAGTTTGCGCATTATTAATCACAATATTGGAGATAATTATTTATTTGTATGGAATGTACAATGCTACATTTTTGTTTACAGAAGTATTTTATTCAAGACAGAAGTATCGCCTCCCAGAAAAAGCTTTTAATTTAGTTCTACAACAATTATTGCATAAAAAGTACAATTTATATCTTGTTTAAAAAAGAGCATTATACAAATTAGAATTTTGCTATAAGTAAGGTACACTGTCATTTCAAACAACTACCTTTCGATCAAATAAGAGCAAAACTTGTTTTGAATTATCTAATTTATTTTATTTTATTTAAGTAGGGGGGAAAAATCCGAAAAATCGTAAATATAATTGTTTGTGGGAAAAAAATCGGAGATTTTATTTTTAGGCCATATCGCCAAGGCCTAGACTTGCCTGGGTCTGCAACCCTGCGGCTCTTTAGCGCCGCCCTAGTGGCTCCCTGGACCTCTTTCAGAGATGTGTGAAAATGGAAAAAGATGAAGAAAAAAAAACATTTTTTGTTTGAATATATTTTCTGTAGAACAAACATGACACAAACCTTCCTAATTGTTAGAAATCCCACTGTTTATGTTATACATGCTTCACTGATGAGAGTATTTGGAAAGCACCGTTTTTTCCTACTAATTTCAGCGATCTTTGAACTCATCGTAGTTTGTTTACATGTACAACTTTCTCCGATGCTGCCACAGAGAGACGTATTTTATGCCACTCCTTCTTTGTCTCATTTTGTCCACCAAACGTTTTATGCTGTGCGTGAATGCACAAAGGTGAGCTTTGTTGATTTTATTGATTTGCTGTAGTGCTTATCAGGCATATTTGGTCAATCCATGACTCCAAGCTAATCAATGCTAACATGCTATTTAGGCTAGCTGTATGTACATATTGCATCATTATGCCTCGTTTGTAAGTATATTTGAGCTCATTTAATTTCCTTTACTCATGTCATCTGTGTATCATGACACATTATCTGTATGTAATATTGGCTGCATTTCTGATAGCTGTTTGTGTGCCATGTTGTTCAAGACCACAGCAAACGTTACCCAGCTTGCAAAGATTGTAATCGATCCATTAGAATAAGACAGCCTGCAGTTTCCCTAAACTTGGACACACACATCTTTGGCCATTCTGAGCCAGTAATTTTCAGAAGTTATCGCATCCAGTGAGAGGCCTCCATTTTACTAATGATTTCCAATGTTGTAAAAATGTGTAGAATAAAAATAAAAATACAACATTTCTGTCAACGAAGATTTGCGTCAGCCTTTGATAGTAGGCTATTATAGCTAATATAGACACTTACATCATGTGTTGCCTTCATTATTACACTTATATAAGGCTTTAATTTTTTTGCGGCTCCAGACAGATTTTTTATTTTTTTTGGTCCAATATGGCTCTTTCAACATTTTGGGTTGCCGACCCCTGACTTAGGCCCTCTCCTAGGTTTCATACTGGCCACAACATAAGGTACATAGTCCAAATGTCATGACATCCAATACAAACACAATGAACACCGTTTTAACTAAGAACTCTTGTGTTATGAAGATTGTGCCTTTTATAAAGTTTAATTTATACACAACAAGTATTTTATACACAACATAGGAGGACTGGAGCAGCACATGTATCACAGTAATAACATTCTAGAATGTGACACTCATGTCACCCTGTCTACCTTAATGAATGACTAAAACCGAAAAGAACGTTTTTGTTTGTGCGTCGCAATTGTATTTACAGTATCAGGGAAGACCCAGAATGACGTGTAATTATAGCACACATTGAGTTTGACTTTATTTGGAACATGCATGCATACAACATGATACATCACAATTTCCAGTTTATCTATTCAACATGTTGGAGTAGGAAGAGGCAGAGCTTATTTAATCCTACCCTTTTTCCTTTACATAGCAGTTGCTAAAACTTTTGTTCACATCCTGTTCTCAATTTATTCACAATATACTTCATAAGTAATAACAATAAAAATAAATAAATAACAATTGGTGATATAAGTTATATTTCATATGGTGAGATGAGTAAGATTTTATTGAAAATGAATGGATGGATGAAATAAATTCAGAATGTTTATCATGGTTCTCTTTCTTTGTACTTTGTAAACACTTTAAGTTTGAAGAGTTTCTTAAATTGGATCATATTGGTACTTTGTTTGATTTCTTTGCTTAATCCATTCCATAATTTAATTCCACATACTGATATACTGAAGGTCTTAAGTGTTGTACGTGCGTACAAATGTTTAAAATTACATTTTTCTCTAAGATTATATTTCTCCTCTTTTGTTGAGAAGAATTTATGTATATTCTTGGGTAGCAAATTATAGTTTGCTTTGTGTATAATTTTAGCTGTTTGCAAATTCACTATATTGTGGAATTTCAGTATTTTTGATTAAATAAATAAAGGGTTTGTATGTTCTCTATATCCAACATTATGTATTATTCTAACTGATCTTTTTTGTAACACCGTTAATGAATGAAGTGTACTTTTGCAACACTAGCGAGCAGTAGAGCAGTGTTTTTCAACCACTGTGCCGCGGCACACTGGTGTGCCATGAGATACAGTCTGGTGTGCCATGGGAGATTATGTCATTTCACCTAATAAGGTTAAAAATATTTTTTGCAAACCAGTAATTATAATGCGCAAATAATGTGCCGTTGTTGAGTGTCTGTACTGTCTAGAGCTCGGCAGAGTAACCGTTTAATACGCTTCCATATCAGTAGGTGGCAGCAGGTAGCTAATTGCTTTGTCATGATCAAGATATGCTGGAGGCAGCGTGCAGGTTAAAAGGTATCCAATGCTTAAACCAAAAATAAACAAAATGCGAGTGCCGCTAAGAAAAGGCATTGAAGCTTAGAGATGGCTATGCAGAACGAAACTAAAACTGAACTGGCTACAAAGTAAACAAAAACAGAATACTGGACAACAGCAAAGACTTACAGCGCGTGGAGCTTAGATGGCGTCCACAAAGTACGTCCGTACATGACATGACAATCAACAATGTCCACACAAAAAAGGATAGCGTCCACACAACTGAAATAGTCTTGATTGCTAAAACAAAGCAGGTTCGGGAAATAGCGCTCAGAGAAGAGATGAAACTGCTACAGGAAAATACCAACAAAACAGGAAAAGCCACCAAAATAGGAGCGCAAGACAATAACTAAAACACTACACACAGGAAAGCAGCAAACAACTCCAAATAAGTCACGGTGTGATGTGACAGGTCGTGACAGTACTTTGAGACAAGAGCTATAGTGATGCATGCTTGGTTATGGTTTAAATTCATATCCAACAATTGCCAGAACAACTTGTTACTGTCAATATCGGCTGCTGAGTTTCATTTTTTAATGTTTTCTGCTGGTGGTGTGCCTCCGCATTTTTTCAATGAAAAAAAACGTGCCTTGCCTCAGAAAAGATTGAAAAACACTGCAGTAGAAAATATGGAGTGATTTTTGGTCTAGAACATGTTTTTCTTTATTCATTATTGACATGTTTCTTGCTACTTTATGTTGTATATGTGTACAGCTCCACTAATGGACATTGGAGTGTTACTTTCAAAGGCAAAATTAAAGTATTGCTAGAAACATAATTTAATATGGGACTTTATTGTATTATATGTATAGTACATGTTCCAAAAAGAAAAAAGCATAAAACACCACCAGAATTAGAGATATTACAAGTCAAAGTGATGAAGCTTAGTGTTACGCTCATGACTTGGTGTAACTAAACATTACCCTATAAGATGAAGGCAATTGCATTTTATTGATATTTGAAATGTATTCAATGTTTATAAATGAATATTTAAATATACTAAATGTAAAAAAGAAAATAAATATTCAAAATAAGATCATTAAATGAAATCTAGTTTGGTTACGCCTAGGGATGATACTCGAAACCGGTTTTCCCGGTTGTTTGATAAGAAAAGAACCGAGTCCTCGGACTCGAATCCCTTTTTGAGAACCGGTACCCGTTATCGAGACCACTATAGTAAAGAAAAAGAGTTGATTCTTTATTCGAATCCCGTCCCGACCAGAAATGCTCCGTGGGACATCACAAGAAATGACGTCACGTAGCTCAGTCATTAGGCGCAGATAGCGAAAGCAGCAAAACAATGGACGGGAAAAAGCGCTCCAAGGTGTAATAAAGTTCAAAACAAAAGCTATAATCCATCGAATAACTTTACTGAGAGATTTGAGCAGGGTAAAACACATGACGAACACTTTTACGACCAACCGGAAACATAGCAACCAGGCTAGCAACGCACCTCCTTTACGGCAGCTGTCGCAACGTTCTTAAAGCAACCGCAGCACATACATATATATACAACATATCTCCCTTTTTTAACTTTTGTTTTTCTCTCCTTGTAAACAAAACAAAATCACATTGTATATGTGTTGTCTGTCTAATTATAAATAATGCAGACGAGGCGTGTTGGCTGAGTTCTTGACGTTTACTTTCACAGCGTGGCAACATGCAACACTTTTCGGGGCTACCGCGCATGCTCGTCACTCCCGTTGCATGCTGGGTAGTGTAGTTGTTATATTCTCTAGCTCATAACATCTTTCCCCCTATAAAGAAATAATGTTAACTCAATAAAGTGTATTTCTTTTTTTAGCTTTAACTTTTCATTTTTTTAGCATTGTAACCACATTTGCAAACAACTTTTCTCTTCATAGAATTTTCTTTCAATAAAGAAATAAAGTGCAAAAATGTCAAAGCATCATAACTAAATAAATGATAATAAATGATAAATAACAAAATAACAAACAGTTATGTCAAATAGCAGCAGAAGTGCACTTTTTGGAGAGCTGTATTATTTTCAGTTTTGTGCCCAAGGGACTGATTTTATTTAACACTATACTATTATTTATACACCTATAGTGATCACAGAGACAGGTTGTTTTTGTGTTACTGTATATATTTGTTTCTCTGAAAAATCCCACTTAATATACTTTGGGTAACAACAGTCAATATTTATTTATTTTATTTTATTTTTTTAGGTGGGTGACAGTCAATATTTATTTATTCATTAGATTTTATTTTTTTATTATATAATAAAAGTGAGCTTTTGTTAAACCAAATATTGTGTGTTTTTTTCCATATACAACAACCTATCTGGACTCGATAAGAGAATCGATAAGGAATCGGTTCGATAAGAGGATTCGAACTCGATAATTCCTTATCAAACATCATCCCTAGTTACGCCATCATGAGCGCAACACAAGGTTGTAAAAGTTTCAACTACAATTATAAATAAATAAGACGTCAAAAGCAAACTGAAATCAAATACACACAGCTTAAAGATTGATCAATACCTATTTAAATTTAGTAATACATAAATATGATGATTTATCAAAATATAAAAGAAATATACCTGAACAGAACGCTCATGATGGTTACACCAAAAAGTAACGCTATGAATCGCGTTTTTCCATTTTTATGCTATTTCCAAGCATCTCCTTTTTATTATCGTTGATTTTAAATGGTCAAACTAATGTATATTATACATGCATGCCCTAGTAAACAAAAAAAAGTCATATTTATTTTGATTGTTACATTTTGAAGTACATTTGTGCAGGTGGGTGCGAATGTACCCATTACCAGAGCTGTACACATATTCTTTACATGAGATTTCCAGTTCAATTTATCATCAATCATAATACCTAGAAATGTGGTTTCATTTTACTCCTTCAATTTCTATTCCGTGTATTTGTATGTTTGTTTAACAATAAAGAGTAAGGGCTTAAGCATAGTTGATACCGGCAGAGCTTTAAATCGAAAGCCAGCGAAAATTACCCATATTAGTTGAACGGCAGACGTGACAAATGCATTATCTTAAGATAAATCGTGTCATGACATGGCCGTTTATACGCGCAATACGTTATTAGAAGCAACATTTAGCTATCTTGTTAGCGTGCTAGTTAGCCGCATATTAGCATCTGTAGTAAACGGGACCTCCTCCAGCTAACACAATTAGCATGCTATCATTCGGCCCCCAATTTCCAAAATGAACCTCTTAAAAACGTCACAAAGTGTGTTTGATTGTCTTTCCCCCCACACAATGGCGAGAGTACTTACGGGAAGGCGAGGGCTAATTTCTGCGGAGCATCTGTGACAGAAGAACCGGCTAGGCCATGGATGAGCTTCAGCCATCTTTAGCCTCTGAGGCGCAGAGGTAGGGGCAAGTATGGAGCACGGCAGGGGACAATGTTTTCCTGACAAAATTACCGCAAAACAGTGAATAATAACATATTCTTGCTTATAATTGCCAAACAGTTATTCTCACAAATGTATTGTGAATACGCGTATTGACTTTTAACAGGGACATATACAACCCTCGGGCTCGAATCTGACTATTACATAATGGAAACTAATGACATGCGTTTGTTTGTATTTTAATATACAGCACTTTTAATTGATTAACTTTCAAGTGGTGTTCAATTAAGTACAATGTAATCATTTATATAGTCAATGTAAAAGTAAATGTCAGCTTTAATGTAATGGCATATGAGTTGTTGTGCACAATGTCGGCACAAGATGGCGCTTTGGTGCATCAATAACGTTTAGTTTTGTCCTCTTGCAGTTTATAAAATTATACCAGTGGTGTGCCGTCAGGGGCAGCAAGCCTAACATAACCACAAATCATGATTATAATTAAACATATAATTATTTTCTAATATACTTTCCCTAAATATCTAAAAGTATTCATATTCTCTTCATGTCATATTATGCTCCTTCCAGCGCTGTTGTTTTTAAGTTATAGAGTTTTTATCCAATCAGAATTCAGCTAGCTTATGTTGCCATGCTGTACCAAATCTGCCTTTGGCCTTCAGAATCAACAATACAGGCGTCTGTGCACTGTAAGTGAACGGGCGGTATAGCTCGGTTGGTAGAGTGGCCGTGCCATCAACCTGAGGGTTGCAGGTTCGATCCCCGCTTCCGCCATCCTAGTCACTGCCGTTGTGTCCTTGGGCAAGACACTTTACCCACCTGCTCCCAGTGCCACCCACACTGGTTTAAATGTAACTTAGATATTGGGTTTTCACTATGTAAAGCGCTTTGAGTCACTAGAGAAAAGCGCTATATAAATATAATTCACTTCACTTCACTTCATTTGACAGACAGTTGCGATAGCCAATCAGATCACAAGTTTGATTGATTGATTGATTGAGACTTTTATTAGTAGGTTGCACAGTGAAGTACATATTCCGTACAATTGACCACTAAATGGTAACACCCGAATAAGTTTTTCAACTTGTTTAAGTCGGGGTCCACTTAAATTGATTCATGATACAGATATATACTATCAGATATATACTATCATCATAACACAGTCATCACACAAGATAATCATCAGGGTATATACATTGAATTATTTACATTATTTTACAATCCGGGGTGTTTAGAGGGGGGTGGAGGGGGGGGGGGGGGGGTTAGGTTTGGTTGTTATCATCAATCATCAACAATTGAGAACAGATAAATGGATATTGAAACAGTGTAGGTCTGACTTGGTAGGATATGTACAGCAAGTAGTGGACATAGAGAGCCAGAGAGAGGGAGAGAGAGAGAGAGAGAGAGAGATCAGAAGGCATAAGAAAAAGTATATACATTTGATTATTTACATTTGATTATTAACAATCCAGGGAGGGTGTTAGTTTCGGGTTGAAGTTGTGTGGAGGTGTACTTTTATTGCGGTTTTGAAGGAGGTTGGAGATGCCCTTTCTTTTATACCTGTTGGGAGTGCATTCCACATTGATGTGGCATAGAAAGAAAATGAGTCAAGACCTTTGTTAGATCGGAATCTGGGTTTAACGTGGTTAGTGGAGCTACCCCTGGTGTTGTGGTTATGGCGGTCATTTATGCTAAGGAAGTAGTTTGACATGTACTTCGGTATCAGGGAGGTGTAGCAGATTTTATAGACTAGGCTCAGTGCAAGTTGTTTTTACTCTGTCCTCCACCCTGAGCCAGCCCACTTTGGAGAGGTGGGTAGGAGTGAGGTGTGATCAGGGGTGGAGGTCTAGAAGTAATCTGACTAGCTTGTTCTGGGATGTTTGGAGTTTAGATTTGAGGGTTTTGGAGGTGCTAGGGTACCAGGAGGTGCATGCGTAATCGAAAAAGTGTTGAACGAGAGTTCCCGCTAGAATCCTCATGGTGCTTTTGTTGACCAGAGAGGAGATTCTATAGAGAAATCTCGTTCGTTGGTTGACCTTTTTGATTACCTTGGTTGCCATTTTATCACAGGAAAGATTAGCCTCTAGAATGGAACCTAGGTAGGTGACCTCATCTTTCCTGGTGATAACAATGTCACCCACTTTTATAGTGAAGTCATTGACTTTCTTAAGGTTGATGTGGGACCCAAACAGGATGGATTCCGTTTTACCATTGGCGTTGTTAGGCCTATTTTAGGGGGGGTCAAGCCCCCCTAAAATGTTCTTAAGCCGCCCTAAATATTTTGGTGTTAAAAAAAAAAATATATATATATTTTTTTTTTACAAATACATGCCGACATATTCATTATAAAGTGGCCCGAATATGAGTTGAAATAAATAATCATATAACCTGTCATTTTTCACTTTGTTTCCCCTCACTTCATAGCGTAAGGTAGAGAGCCCCTTTAGTGCGTCGGTATCCAATCCATTCCACTTGTTCATATAGAAAATGCCCACATCACTCAAAATCCAGTCCGCATTTTGTCTGCGACCTTCATTGCGGTCCTTGGACTTGTTCATATACAAAATGCCCACATCACTCAAATGCCAGTCCGCATTTTCTCTGCGACCTTGCTTGCGGTCCTGCAGGTGTACGAAGCACATTAGCACACAGCACTGCAGAACAAGAACCTTGTGTCTGCAATTGTAAATAATTTAGTTTTTAAGTTTTGTGTTTCTTGAAGAATCTATATAAAGTAATATACATTAGCCTATTGTTAAAATAATGAAAAAAAACATCATTAAATATATTTGTTTTATTGTATTGTTACATTAATAGCTGTTGTATTATTATAGGATGGTTTGTTAAACATTTCATAGGATTTTCAGAGGGTGGAAAAACCAAGACATTTAATATAAAATGTAAAATGAATAAATACATAAAAATAAAAATAAAAAAAATGGTTAAAAGCCATCGTCCATGCATTTCATCCCATGCATTTTTTTTACCGTGCCCGGGACGACGGGACTACGTTAATCTCAAGCCCTGGAAGTTACATTTTATTGTTTGCATTATTTGTTTCAGCATTGCACTTTGAAGATGGTCCCTCGGCTCTTTGACAGCTTTGGCTCTTTTTCAGATCAGCAGACTAAGGCTAAGTCTTTCTTATTTACAGTATATATAAAAGTTTCTAATTTCTATTCAGACTTCCATATATATTTAATTTCCTTAACAGCTTGCCATAATATATATATATATATATATTATATACAAGCCAAATTATCCCGATCCAGATATTACTTTAATTCAAGTAATCAAGTAATATTTCCAGGGCTTGAATTTACAACCATTTTAGTCACATATGTGCCCAAAAGGTAATCTGTGCAACTTCAAAATATTTGGGAACAAACAATTATTGTATTGTGAGCTAAAGTCGTGGCATTAGCCTCTATGTTGTGAATGAATAACATAGAGGCTAATGCCATGACTTTCATTGTGTTTCAGTGTATCTTGAAGGATCATGCAAGTAATTGTTTGTTGTTGATGCTGTAAACAAAATGTCACTGTGCAAACCCAGGTTTGTTGTTGTACTGAACACAGATTGAAAATAAACCGACTGAAATAATAATAATAACAATGATTAATTTCTAAGTCTTTGTTAACTGTTTGTGAAGTTTTGTGCTCTTGCGCTACGTTCGCTCGCATCCTGTGCATCTCCTGGGGGCTAAGCCCCCCCTAACCTTAAAAGCTAGTGACGCCCCTGCGTTTTACCCAAGTGTATGGATAGCAGTTGTTGTCAGTGAGGCCGTCTAGCTGGCCTAAGGCAGATATACACCTGTATATTGTGATGTTATGAGCTAGGTAACTTAAGAACTACATTACCCAGCATGCCCCAGTAGTGAAAAGCATGCGCAGTAGTAGCCCGTTTAGCCAGCGGGATGTTTTTGATGAGTTTTTGATGAGCACGCTGTTGGGGTAAACTTTTAGAACTCAGCCAACACGCCTCGTCTGCATCTTTTATGATTAGACAAGACAACACATATATTTGCAAGGCCAGTTCAGATAGCTCAGATATTTTATTTCTTTATTTTTTCATGTTTAATATGTTTTTTGCTATTTTAATTTTGACAGTACCACATAAGGTTTATTGATTTTTAAATGCGCCAAAAAATAACCCGTTTTGCCCAGTAGTGCGTAAATGTTTTCCTGTATAGTATTTCTCCAGCAATGGTCATGTGGTGACATAAATGATGGTATCTTGAGAGGTAATCATTGGACACAGGACATCATTGAAGGCATAGGTGGGAAACGCACAGCCCGCCACTGCATTATACAGTATTATATGTCTGGGAGAACTGTTTCCTAATGGTTTTCCAAACTAATTAGCCTCAGGGTACCCATTATTGTTTTGATAATTGTTTTTTTTCTCTAACATCACAGGACTGGTTTTGCACCTGGTTGTTTTTTTTCCACTGGATTCTTAGGAAAGTTATTAATACGAGGTTTGTTTCAAGCCTGCCTCACTGTTTGGAGATCCGTCCGGGTTTGAATCTCCATTGGAGCATTGTTGCGTGGGGTTTGCATGTCTTCGGTTTCCGGCTTCCTCCCACATTTGAAAAACTTGCATGCAGACTGATTGGAGTTGCAAGCTCACAATTGTTCACTGTGAGTTTGAAAGGTTGTTTGTCTATACGTGCCCTGCGATTGTGATAGTGACAAATCCAGGGTGTACCCCACCAAAATGCCAGCTGGAATAGGCTCCAACTCACCTGCGACCCTGGAATACAAATGGATGGTGTCAACTGAAAAAAGTACTGCGTTTCGCATGGGAAATACATTATCTTTACAAATAGCTACAAGTGCAGAGCAGTTAAAGATGTGGAAAAAGATTATTTGTTTTGGTCTTTTTTATTTTTAGGCTGCATACTCCTAATGTGACAATCTTACGTGCAGATTTAAAGCTATAAACACACACGTCTGAAGTGGGTAGGAGTTCTCTTACGACTACCCATCGGCCAATCACACCCCTCCAAGCAAATGGCCTGATGTTTGTATACATGCGGATACAAACTTGCTTGTAATTCTTCCTTGTCTCCTGTTTCACAGCATACATTTAAACAATTCGGTCGTGACCTTGCAAACCAAACAAAAGTGGTCATTTCCTGAGCGCGACAGGGCTGTAGATGTCGTGTCTAGTATGTGGCGTTGTGTCTGTTGGGGCCATGTGGGAGCAGGAGAGACATGTCTGTCCCATGGGTCCACATTAGAGAAGGTCTGATAGCACTGAGGTTTGCTATGTCTGCCTGGCTGAGGTAATCTATTGTCTTCTGTGTTTCCCCCAACCCTCGCTGCGTCACCACCCTTCCAGTCCAGCGCTCATTGCAGCGATCGTGACTGCGGGTCACCCGGCGGTCATGTGAACATCACAAAACAACTAAAAAAACAAACTGTGCTATCTTTTTACACCCTGATGTTGGTGTGTATCACTGCCTGGATTGGATGGACTGTGTGAAACTATGCATTATTTTGGGAGGATTTGAACACAATAGTTTGCCTTTTAGCCAGACAACCACGCGTTTCACAGTGGACATATTTTTGGACTTTTCATACATTGAAAAAAAAGAAGCTTTGAGGCAGAACTATTATTTAGAAAGCCTAGGACCCCCCCCCCCCAAAGCCTCATTCCTTTACTATCATTTTATTGAATGCATTTGAAAAAATGCCAAAACAGTTCAACATTGTGAACTACTGGTTTAAATTATAAAATTAATAGCAAAAACGTCCAGAGCCTTTAATTGGTCTCTTGAAAAAAATTATATCAAATAACTTTGGCACAAAATTAAAGGCCTACTGAAATGATTTTTTTTTATTTACACGGGGATAGCAGATCCGTTCTATGTGTCATACTTGATCATTTCGCGATATTGCCATATTTTTGCTGAAAGGATTTAGTATAGAACAACGACGATAAAGTTCGCAACTTTTGGTCTCTGATAAAAAAAAGCCTTGCCCCTACCGGAAGTAGCGTGACGTAGTCAGTTGATAGCCTCCTCATATTTTCCTATTGTTTTCAATGCAGCTAGAGCGATTCGGACCGAGAAAGCGACGATTACCCCATTAATTTGAGCGAGGATAAAAGATTAGTGGATGAGGAATGTTAGAGTGACGGACTAGAATGCAGAGCAAGACATATCTTTTTTCGCTCTGACCGTAACTTAGGTACAAGCTGACTCATTGGATTCCACACTCTCTCCTTTTTCTATTGTGGATCACGGCTTTGTATTTTAAACCACCTCGGATACTATATACTCTTGAAAATGAGAGTCGAGAACGCGAAATGGACATTCACAGTGACTTTTATCTCCACGACAATAAATCGACGAAACACTTTTGCTACGGAGCTAACGTGATAGCATCGTGCTTAACTGCATATAGAAACAAAATAAATAAATCCCTGACTGGAAGGATAGACAGAAGATCAACAATACTATTAAACCATGGACATGTAAATACACGGTTAATGCTTTCCAGCCTGGCGAAGGTTAACAATGCTGTTGCTAACGACGCCATTGAAGCTAACTTAGCTAGGGAGCTAACGTGATAGCATCGGGCTCAAATGCAGGTAGAAACAAAATACATAAACCCCTGACTGGAAGGATAGACAGAAAATCAACAATACTATTAAACCATGAACATGTAAATACACGGTTAATGCTTTCCAGCTACGCGAAGCTTAAAAATGCTGTTGCTAACGACGTCATTGAAGCTAACTTAGTATAACGGGACCTCACAGAGCTATGATAAAAACATTAGCGCTCCACCTACGCCAGCCAGCCCTCATCTGCTCATCAACACCCGTGCTCACCTGCGTTCCAGCGATCGACGGAAGGACGAAGGACTTCACCACGATCATCCGTGCGGTCGGTGGCTAGCGTCGGCTAGCGCGTCTGCTATCCAAGTAAGTCCTCCTGGTTGTGTTGCTACAGCCAGCCGCTAGTACACCGATCCCACCTACAACTTTCTTCTTTGCAGTCTCCATTGTTCATTAAACAATTTGCAAAAGATTCACCAACACAGATGTCCAGAATACTGTGGAATTATGAGATGAAAACAGAGCTATTTTGTATTGGATTCAATGGGGTACCGATACTTCTGTTTCACTGGCTACGTCACGCGCATACGTCATCATCCAAAGGCGTTTTCAGCCGGAAGTTTAGCCGGAAATTTAAAATTGCACTTTATAAGTTAACCCGGCCGTATTGGCATGTGTTGCAATGTTAAGATTTCATCATTGATATATAAACTATCAGACTGCGTGGTCGGTAGTAGTGGGTTTCAGTAGGCCTTTAAAATTTGTTGAGATGCAACGATCGACTTGTTAATGCAAATCGTTTCTCATCATTACTTGAAAGAGCTGTTCAAAAGATTTGACTCGTTCGCATACGTCCCATTTCTACCAGGCAAAGACTGAAAATAAGTCGCAACACATCACCGCTTAATGTGATAGCACCATTTACTCAAATATGTTCTATACAATAGCACTGTGCTGTTGTTTTTAAGGACATACTGCACACAAAGTAGTCAAAGATCATATACATGACAGGAGTACTCTGCTTTTTTAAAGAATACTGGAGCACATTTCACTTGTAAGAGCTGCTGTCCAAAGCAGGCGTCCAACTGAATTTTCCAGACTTTTTCTTCATCCAGGATTGCCCCGCACTATCTCACACATAAACACCTGCACATGAAAACACACACACGCACAGAAACATACACACTCAGCAAAAACAGCCGCCCGCTGGCTGGGACTTCCTGGGCCTCTTTAGTCATGCGTCAGTTGTTTTGAGTCCCTCTTCTGTTGAAGACTCTCTGTCCCGCCAGACACCCTCTGTTGTCATGAGAGCTGTAGATCACACACACACACACACACAAGCATGCACAAAAACACACACATGCATACACATTCTGCGACAAAGCCAAACATTCAACACTGCTTCAGATGTACCAGAACAAAATCCCGAGAACTACACTGACGCATTTGGCATGACGTCACCAAGCAGCTAAGAAAATATAGATGTTGCAAGCGGTACATACAGCATGCACAGCTTGTTGGTACATGGTGTACAGTACAGTATTGGTGCTTATTCGCTATATTGCTGCTATGGCAATGCATTGTTATTGTTTAATAAAGCAATGGTACTTTGTAACACAGTATAATAAAACCTATAACCTACAAAACATGGATGTCAAAACAGGAAATCTTGTGAAACTATAGCAATCATATTACTGGCGGCCCAAGGGGCCACACTGATGGAAAGAGGGTCTTGAACAGCCCTCAAGTCCTTGATCAGAGAGGCACAGCTCCTTTTATATATTATTTGACCTCATCTGTTGAATAGATCAACTATGTACGTGGACAGCAGAACCACTCCTGTGTTTTTTTTAGGACGTAAATGTGTCTTTGTCTAATGCTGTCCGCTTACTTCTAAGCAACGCTTCTGTTATGCAGCATAGACCGTCTATGACTATTAGCTTATATGCTAAACTGACAGTTTAGTTGACAATCACCCCTGAAAATAGAAATTTGGTCCTTGTTTCTGTTCCTGCAGACCCCTGAACAATTTAGTTGAATAGCTCTGTTCTGAAGGATTTACGCCATAGGTACTTTTTCCTGTTTTTGATGCCACTACAGAAAGGTATTAATGATGGCAGTACGTAAATATGTGATGATAACCATAGAACCAGTAAGGGAAGTTATAGTGACACAGTTGTCTGGCTGTTAAGTGCATTTAGTACAATATGTAATAATGGTAAATGACTCGTATAAAGAAGCTTGGCATTGGCACATTTTTACTGTGATGTATGGTATACATTCAGATCAATAATGTATGTTTTGTAAATACTGTATGTATAGAGAAGTTTACCAGGCATATTGAACCACCAGAACAACATTACAACTCCCTAGCAGGGGGCTGAATGGGGAAATAAGAGGAAGGGATGTGTAAATGATTCTCTTTTGGCGTGTTTGAGTTGATGTCTGTGGCATCAACATACAGTATATTGCATGTTTGTGTGTGTCTGGTTTTATTAAACGAGCATGTGGTTACACTCCCTTTGTCTGCATGAACTGCATACAGTACAAGAAGTATGTGCATGTATTTGATATTTACTTTAACAAGCTAGACTATGTCTAATAGGAGGCTAACTAACTACTTAGCAGTGTTACATAATGTGATTATGTAACACTGTATTACTGCAACTTTCCTGATTTTGTGGACAATCGTATCTCTATTGTGCAAGGTGGTGGATATCACTGATAACTGGCGGGAGGAGTGATCACATCCATTATCTGACACATCTATATCGCATGTCTGTATGTGCTCACTCGTGAGGAAGTATACTTTAGGCTTTGACTTTGTGGATTATTTCAAGTAACTGGGTTTAATATATAGTAAGAAAGGTGGTAGTTACTTTTGTAGTGAGGGGACTGACACGTCATGCATAAGTAAACATGCCAAACCTGCATTTTCTAAGTGTGCAACTATAACTAATTGATTTTAATGGGCCAGAGCAATAGTGTCAATACTTTTGATCACACTAAACATCTGAAACAATCTGCTGACAGTGATCAAGGAAGTCTATTTGTCATCTATTTATGATGAGTCACATCATGGCATGATTGCAAAGTAAACACTCAAGCAAATTTCCACAGTAGCTGCTTTTCCCTGTTGATAATTTTTCAATTATTTAAACCCTAGAACATCTTTAAATGGTGCATTTTTGTGGCAAATTTTTGCATGTTCAATTGCTCAAAAACCGGGACCTTCGGGGGGTTTCCAGGGGTTTTCCTGCGTCCACCAGATCCCCGGCATATTTTCAGTCTTTTTCATTGAGTTCAAATCACATACGGTACCTCCATTCCTCTGAAAAAGACTTCTTGTAGTATGCATTTTTGCATATTGAGCGGAGTAAGTGCAGCCTCTCTCCAATGCACCGTCAGCGGTAAGAAACCAAAAAGGTGTCAGTGTAGATGCACTGCACAACTGCTTCTAAAATGCCCATAAAAAGTGGCAGATATCTCCTGCATGTTTGAATGAATGTGCAGCGTCTCCGTGGTGATACCCCATACACGCACAATCCTCATTTAAAAAAAGCGCTCTGCACCACTTTACAATTGTACACATCCATTTTCTACCGCTTGTCCCTTTCGGGGTCGCGGGGCACAGTCTTAGTAAATCACACGCAACATGCCCACACACACCCCCTATTTTATAGATTGTTCACGCTGTTAAGCGTGTGGTATTTGGATCTTAGTAAATCCGGCCAAAACTAATTCAATGAAGAAGGCAAAGTTACTATTGTATTAAAGGCCTACTGAAACCCACTACTACCGACCACGCAGTCTAACAGTTTATATACAAATGATGAAATCTTAACATTGCAACACATGCCGATACGGCCGGGTTAACTTATAAAGTGCAATTTTAAATTTCCCGCTAAACTTCCGGTTGAAAACTCCTTTGGATGATGACGTATGCGCGTGACGTAGCCAATGAAACAGAGGTATGGATCGCCCATTGAAGCCAATACAAAATAGCTCTGTTTTCATCTCATAATTCCACAGTATTCTGGACATCTGTGTTGGTGAATCTGTTGCAATTTGTTCATTGCAATATGGAGAAAGAAGCTGAGCAAGCAAAGAAGAAAGTTGTCGGTGCGAAGCGGAGTATTTTGCAAGGGAAGTCAGCAACACAACACAGCCGGTGTTTCATTGTTTACATTCCCGAAAGATGCAGTCAAGATCGAAGAACTCGGACAACAGAGACTCTTACCAGGAGGACTTTGACTTCGATACAAAGACGCCTGTAGAGAACTGGGACAGCACAGACTCTTACCAGGATTACTTTGATTTGGATACACAGACGCAGACGCGGTACCGTGAGTACGCAGCTGCGCTTCCAAACATTTGATCGCTTGCCCGTACGCAGCTGCGCTTCCAAACATTTGATCGCTTGCCCGTACGTGCGTGTCACGTACGTAACTTTGGGTAAATATATAAGCTTTATGAACCTTGGGTTAGGTGAACGGTCCTTTGGGCTGAGTGATTGTGTGTGTTGTGCAGGTGTTTGAATTGTATTGGCGGGTTATATGGACGGGAGCTAGGAGCTAGGAGCTAGCATAACAAACACCTAGGTGTTTTTATGCGGGATTAATTTGTGGCATATTAGATATAAGCCTGGTTGTGTTGTGGCTAATAGAGTATATACATGTCTTGTGTTTATTTACTGTTGTAGTCATTCCCAGCTGAATATCAGGTCCCATCCGCGCGCTTCCAAACATTTGATCGCTTGCCCGTACGTGCGTGTCATGTACGTAACTTTGGGTAAATATATAAGCTTTATGAACCTTGGGTTAGGTGAACGGTCCTTTGGGCTGGTTGTGTTGTGGCTAATAGAGTGTATATATATGTCTTGTGTTTATTTACTGTTGTAGTCATTCCCAGCTGAATTTCAGGTCCCACCCGCCTAACACAGCATCTTCCCTATCTGAATCGCTTCCACTCCCCACTAGTCCTTCACTTGCACTTTCCTCATCCACAAATCTTTCATCCTCGCTCAAATTAATGGGGAAATCGTCGCTTTCTCGGTCCGAATCGCTCTCACTTCTGGCCGCCATCACTGTAAACAATAGGGAACTTTGCGGAAATGTTCAACTGACTACGTCACGCTACTTCCTGTAGGGGCAAGGCTTTTTTTTGTCAGATACCAAAAGTTGCGATCTTTATCGTCGTTGTTCTCTACTAAATCCTTTCAGCAAAAATATGGCAATATCGCGAAATGATCAAGTATGACACATAGAATAGATCTGCTATCCCCGTTTAAATAAGAAAAATTCATTTCAGTAGGCCTTTAAGACAGAAAAATAGTGCTGGAGCATGATGGCCCTTTCACTTTTCTGACTGCCCCCTCATAAATGCATGCCTAGAACTGGCCCTGGGCTATATATATATATATATATATATATCATACCGTAACAACCAGTTAGTGTTAATGTTTTGTGTTTGTGTCGTTTGGATTTGATGTCAGTTTTTCCCATTTTTGCAAACACACCATCCATGCCTGAAAGGTGATTGGCGGAGAATGAGGAAGTGTTGTTGTGTGTTTGGGGAAGCGCGGACTCACGAAGAGCCAGAACAATATTTATTGTTTCTTCTGCCAAGAAATTATATTTTTTGTCTATTTTATTAAATGTTTTAATCAAACTTGGCTAAAAGATTTTAGTGTGTGTATGTACTTTTCGAGCACAACACAATACCGCAATTATAATTAGAACCGCGATAATTTTGGTCACAATAACCTTGATATGATTGACATGACATTTTCATATTGTTACATCCCTAGTGTGTACAAAATCACAAGCAAACTATAATAATGCTCGCAAAGCAGAACTACTAAACTCAAGCTCTGACGATTGTGTCTCTTAAATGAGAGAAATAGCAAGCGCCATCTGTTTAGCGGGATTGCCTCTTGCATATGGAAAATATGGGCTGATTATCAAAACGCTCACACACCTACTCAGTGATTGGTAGATTGTGAGTTCAAACCGAGTCATACCAATGACTATAAAAATGGGACCCATTACCTCCCTGTTTGGCACTCAGCATCAAGGGTTGGAATTGGGGGTTAAATCACCAAAAATTATTCCCGGGCGCGGCCACCGCTGCTGTGACAATCATTGGTACTTTAACTTTAACATGGGCAGAGAAGATGCAAATTTAAAATCCTCTATAATCAGCGCGTTTAAAAGGTACTTGCAAACTGCCACGGTTAGGCAATACGCATGAATGTCTGCAATGCAAAGTCAGAGAATGGAAAGGGAATCCAATGTCCTTATGCGTGTTAATATGTTTGGACCCTTAAGAAAAAAAATATTAGACAAACTGTATTTATGCCGTTGTATGGCTGCTGAATAACTTAGTAGCTGTTTGAAATGAATTCAATTGATTTTTTTCATTATCATATTTCTTGCAACATGCATTTTGCCGGTGTACTCAAAATAGGTTTTGTTTATATTGCGCAGAAAAAGGTGGTGTAGTCAAACAAAGGTGCGTAGTAATGCGCTACAATTACTCCGTTACATTTACTTAAGTAATTTTTGGATGAATTGTACTTTTCAGAGTAGTTTTACTTCATCACACTTTTTATCTTTACATGAGTATTTTTGTGAAGAAAGGCTACTTATTATTCAATCGCTAAATTTATTTACATCATGATTGTATTTATTTATAATCTATTGATGGCTGCTTGCAAAGACGCATTAATTTGGTTTGTTAGAGAGACTTCTTCCAGCGGGTCACATGACTCTCTTTCACCAGTCTAACGTTTGACTCCATTTTACCAATTAAACGGGACCTGACAAATACATGACCACACTAATATTGCAACCTGTAGAAAGGGACATGAAGTCAGACAAAGCAGCACAACTCTTCAATGTTTACCTTACAAACTACGTAAAAGAACACCAATATCATGGACTGTCATCTGTGCCAGTAGAAATGTTCACATTTCAGCCTACTAGAATCCTAATATCAACTAGAGATATTAACATACAGATGTTAACATTAGCCTTGTTAAAAGATGACTATAAAATGTGCATATATTGTAGTACAGTCTGCAGTAAGGTCTCTGTCACACGCACAATTTAACTGGGTTTTTGGGGTGATGAAGAAATTGATCAGCTGACCTTGTGGGAGTGTAGATTTTTCTGTAGATTTTGAAGAGGTCAAATATATTGTGGTGCTGATCCGTTAAGAAATTTAAAAACAAATAATATTTAAAAATAAATTCTGAAATGAGTAACATTTTTGGCTTTTCCACCCACCTTGTGGGTGCAGATTATAGTTGTGTGTGTTGCCTGTTCCACAACACAGCAAAACACCACAGGTTGGATGCATGATGCCATGGGTGGGCAGTAAACAACCGTCTTCATGGACACAGCCAGTTTGACACGCAAAATCCTCATTCAAATTGGACAGTCTGCGCCACTTTTGCACGTGTTATCAATTGCACTTGCAGTCTTAGTAGATCACCCATACCTCGTCCTCGAATAGAACGCACAATTTTATAGTTTTCACACAATATTTTTTTGTTGTATCTTAGTAGATTAGGCCTGTACATCCAGTTAATAAAGGTTGTAAAAGTATGACAAATAAGAACAAATACTTATATTTCCATTATTTTTTATTGCAAAGATTTTGAAAAAAATTAATAAATCAGTCAGTTGAACTGAATAGATTTTGTGTAAACTTAGAGATAGGCTTACACTGTAGATGAACTTAGACTGTGTCATATGTTAAAAAACCTTTCCAGGAAACAAAGATCTTACTAACATTTTGGACTGAATAAACAGTTCCATAAATCCATCAAACATTATTATTGGTATTGGTTTAAATTGTGACTGGCGTGCAGGGATCAATATGTAGGAATTTTACAACCTTGTCACAAAGCCAAAATTGGAAATACCGTCTGCTGCAGATACATTATCATGATGGGTGCAGCTCTTGATATGTATTAGTTTCAGCTGCGGTATGGAGCTGTTTATAATGGGCTGGTGTGCTCCAGCTAGTATGGGTGGTCCGCAGTGTCTGGTTTCGTCACAAGTTCGTTTTTTGATCTAAACGTTGTCTGTCGACTTACTGGAAGCGGGCGAAAACTTAGCTGAAATGCGTAGGATCCCATGTGGATGTCATTGACGTGTCACGGCATGAGGATTATTAGGCCTCGGCGAGGAAGACAGCCTTGGCATAACGTCATTGCTCCATTTACGTCAGAGGTTGTGATGTAAGGCTAATAAACTTGACTTATGCCAAGGTTGAAGTGTAACTAACGTGAACCATGACGGCGGCGATGGACCCACCACAACTGAAATGGCCAACTGATTTCTTGCCCTTACAAAAGTACAAAAAAAGTAATTTCCACCGTCTTAATGTTGGCAAGCCACTTTCCGGTTATGTGCCGTTGTGACTCAAGCAAAAATAGTGTTTATCATAATAATAATAATGGATTCGATTTATATAGCGCTTTTTTTCTATTGACTCAAAGCACGTGTTATTGAACCCATCATTCATTCAGTCTACATTAATACATTGATTGTGGTAAGCTACATTTTGTATCCACAGCTGTCCTGGAGTGGACTGACAGAAAGATGGTCGCCAATTTGCGCCAACGACCTCGCCGACCACCACAAAACATTCATTCATATTTATACACCAGTGTGAGCGGCACTTGAGGCAAGGTGGGTGAAGTGTCTTTCTCAAGGACACAATGGCAATACTTAGGATGGAAAAAGCTGGATTCGTACCAGGAAGGGTTCCTGGACGGCCAATGTACCATCTGAGCCACACCACCTCGGCAGCTGGAAATCGGAGTTGGGAATGATGTCACATCCGAGTTAAGAGCGTTTCAAACACGGTGGATGATAAGTAAACACTATGGTTAGCGATGTAAAATGCATATACCACATGAAAAAGGGTAATTTAAACTGCAGTACCATTACCATAGTATAAACGCCAACAATACGATTCAATGATTTAGTGCGACCGAAAGTATATTATACAATACGAATATTATACAACACAACTTTTCAACTATATTGCTCTAGGAGCCATATTTTCAGAAAGTTAAGGACCATCCCTTCACTTGTATTCTTATTTTGATAACCAGTATTCTCTGTACTGGACATTTGTTTTTGGTGTAGTTCTTTTGTCAGTGTTACACATTTCAGAAATAAATAGCCCTGTAGCAAAATGCAAGTGTCCTGCATTGGACACTGGCCTTTAGAATGTTAAAATGTCAATGCAAGGATCTGCCACTGTGTTTACACTGGTACCTTTACTGGTGCTTCTACACAACAATGTTTTTATTAATGGTATATTTCATTTACTGCAAAAATTACACGTTTCTCCAGTTGAAAGTTCTGAGTGGGAATTTTTGAAATTCCAACTTCCAATTACAAATGGAAGGCAGCATTTGTGTTGCACTGTATTTCTGTTTGTGTGCCCAACTGCCCATCTATTAGTAGACCATTGCATAGTCAACAAACGATAATGTACAATTAAGTAGAAAAATGCTTCGTTTGTATTTTGTTTCTTCTGTGAATCTCCTACCACCGCCAAAACATGGAGCACATTTAGAACCACATCAAGTGCCCATGCAGTGCCCGCCCACAAAGTCAGCCGTGCCCGCCTTGTGCTGGAAGCTGTTTTGTTTTTTGAGTTTTTTTTGTTTTTTACATGGGATCAGGTAAAATAAGATGAAAAAGTTATCAAAGCAAAGTCACTTTGACAAAGACGATAACACAAGTAACTGACATGTTAGTTAAAGTATAAATATGAGACAAAAATGTTGAAATAAATGTAATCCAATCATGTTTAACTTTGTCTTGTCGATGGATGGGACAAGTTCAGAATATATCCAATCACAGCTCTTTAACGGCGTGCATTGAAAGAGGAATGGGGGTTAGTTTTGAACGAGAGCCAATAAGATGCTTTTCCTTGCGAGATGAGGAAGTCACGGCCAAAAACAAAAATGTGTGGCTTTAAAGGCCTACTGAAATGACATTTTTTTATTTAAACGGGGATAGCACATCTATTCTATGTGTCATACTTGATCATTTCGCGATATTGCCATATTTTTGCTGAAAGGATTTAGTAGAGAACATCGACGATAAAGATCGCAACTTTTGGTATCTGACAAAAAAAAGCCTTGCCCCTACCGGAAGCAGCGTGACGTATACAGTTGAACATTTCCGCAAAGTTCCCTATTGTTTACAGTGATGGCGGCCAGAAGTGAGAGCGATTCGGACCGAGAAAGCGACGATTACCCCATTAATTTGAGCAAGGATGAAAGATTCGTGGATGAGGAAAGTGAGAGTGAAGGATTAGAGGGCAGTGGAAGCGATTCAGATAGGGAAGATGCTGTGAGAGGCGGGTGGGACCTGATATTCAACTGGGAATGACTAAAACAGTAAATAAACACAAGACATATATATACTCTATTAGCCACAACACAACCAGGCTTATATTTAATATGCCACAATTTAATCCCGCCTCGCAAATTAGCTCCTAGCTCCTAGCTCCCGTCCATATAACCCGCCAATACAATTCAAACACCTGCACAACACACACAATCACTCAGCCCAAAGGACCGTTCACCTAACCCAAGGTTCATACAGCTTATATACTTACTCAAAGTTACGTACGTGACACGCACGTACGGGCAAGCGATCAAATGTTTGGAAGCGCAGCTGCGTACTCACGGTACCGCGTCTGTGTATCCAAATCAAAGTAATCCTGGTAAGAGTCTGTGTTGTCCCAGTTCTCTACAGGCGTCTGTGTATCGAAGTCAAAGTCCTCTGGTAAGAGTCTCTGTTGTCCGAGTTCTTCGATCTTGACTGCATCTTTCGGGAATGTAAACAATGAAACACCGGCTGTGTTGTGTTGCTGACTTCCCTCGCAAAATACTCCGCTTCGCACCGACAACTTTCTTCTTTGCTTGCTCAGCTTCTTTCTCCATAATGCAATGAACAAATTGCAACAGATTCACCAACACAGATGTCCAGAATCATGTGGAATTTTGCGATGAAAACTGACGACTTTAAGCTGGCCGCGGTGCTGGACTAAAATGTCCTGTCTAACTCGTGACGTCACATCCGCAGCGTCATCATACCAAGACGTTTTCAGCAGATATTTCGCGGGAAATTTAAAATTGCACTTTAGTAAACTAACCCGGCCGTATTGGCATGTGTTGCAATGTTAAGATTTCATCATTGATATATAAACTATCAGACTTCGTGGTCGGTAGTAGTGGGTTTCAGTAGGCCTTTAACATGTTTGACATCTTAATATCTGTACACTTGGGATAAGATGAAGAGGACACACTTCATTTTTACTGCTATATTGCCATCAGCAGTCTACACAACTGTAAGTCAAATCTATTTTTCTGCTTCCGGTGTGCCAAAAACTGATTCCCTGCCAAAAATTGGAGCTTCGTCTGTTTACAACTCAATTACAGCTCAATTTTTGTTTCATCTGACATCACATGGACAAAGATAAGACCTTCTGGAGGAAAGGTCTGTGGTCAGATGAAACAAAAATTGAGCTGTTTGGCCACAATACCCAGCAATACACTACCGTTCAAAAGTTTGGGGTCACCCAAACAATTTTATGGAATAGCCTTCATTTCTAAGAACAAGAATAGACTGTCGAGTTTCAGATGAAAGTTCTCTTTTTCTGGCCATTTTGAGCGTTTAATTGACCCCACAAATGTGATGCTCCAGAAACTCAATCTGCTCAAAGGAAGGTCAGTTTTGTAGCTTCTGTAACGAGCTAAACTGTTTTCAGATGTGTGAACATGTTTGCACAAGGGTTTTCTAATCATCAATTAGCCTTCTGAGCCAATGAGCAAACACATTGTACCATTAGAACACTGGAGTGATAGTTGCTGGAAATGGGCCTCTATACACCTATCTAGATATTGCACCAAAAACCAGACATTTGCAGCTAGAATAGTCATTTACCACATTAGCAATGTATAGAGTGTATTTCTTTAAAGTTAAGACTAGCTTAAAATTATCTTCATTGAAAAGTACAGTGCTTTTCCTTCAAAAATAAGGACATTTCAATGTGACCCCAAACTTTTGAACGGTAGTGGATATATATATGTTTTTGTATTATTATTTGTTTTAATCTGTCCCTTTTCGCCCATCCATCAATCCATTTTCGACCGCTTGTTACTGGATCTCCTAGGCAGATACGGCACGCCAGCGTCCAAAATCCGGCCCGCGGGTAGTCCCGACTAAAAAAAAAAAAAAATGGTATATATACATTTTTTTTAATCTGTCCTTTTTCGCCCATCCATCAATCCATTTTCTACCACTTGTTATTGGGTCTCCTAGCCGCTCAAGCAAATCATATTGTCTAAAAATGCATTTTCCCAGCGGTAACGGGACGTCATCACGCTTGCGCCACAAAGGTGGCAAGTGCGCGATCTTTCAGTCAATTAGTGCACGAGGGGAAAAAATGGTGAAATCGTTGGGGAAACATAAATTAGAGTTTTTAAACATCAGTGGACATATGACTTTTGTTCAGTTTAAGGAAAAGACAGTTTAGATTGTATTTTTATATATATATATATATATAGCGCGGCCCCTGGTCAAATTTTTTTAACCCAATACGGCCCCCAGGTCAAAAAGTTTGGAGACCCCTGGTCTACCAAGTCAAATTCCTTGTTTGTTAAACATACTCGGACAATAAATTTGATTTGAATTTTGATTCTTCATCCATCCATTTTCTACCGCTTATCCCGTTCGGGGTCGCGAGGGGTGCTGGAGCCTATATCAGCTGCATTCGGGCGGAAGGTGGGGTACACCCTGGACAAGTCGCCACCTCATCCCAGGGCCTACACAGATAGACAGACAACATTCACACTCACATTCACACACTAGGGCCACTTTTAGTGTTGCCAACCAACCTATCCCCAGGTGCATGTTTTTGGAGGTGGGAGGAAGCTGGAGTATTCTGCTCGCACCAAAACTAACAAACTGATCAGAAACATCAGTATTCCTTTAATGCTTGGGATAAGTACTGTAAATACAGGCTGAGTAAAGTGTTCCTCATATCATAGAATACATCTGAGATGACTCATAGTCTGACAAAGTTTTAGACAGGGCCTTGTCCACTCACTTGAATTTGTTTATTCTTGCAGACAGACATTTTAACATATGGGTGACAGACAGCGTGTTCTTTTACCATTTATCTGCTTGAAATTCCTCAATGTCACATTCGTTTTCCTTTTTTTTAATAAAACTAGGATAAGGAGAATAATGAGTTTTCCTGTTTTCCAACTCATTAAACACAAATAAGAACAGCCAACACAATAAAACAACAAACACGTTTTATTTTGTTTGCGTTGGTACGCAATTAACCCGGTGGAGTTACTTTGATTGTGCATAACAACAACAAAAACTCATAGCACAGGAATATAAACAGAACTTCCTAAAGTTGAACCAGATGCTGCTATTTATGTCAATAATAATGGTGGTGGCAAAGAAACAGCAAAACAAGAAGAGGGTCACCTTGAAACGTTTATTCCTTCCTGCTAACTAAGAGCAGGAGGGGAGACATCCACATGTGAGAAGCGCAAAAAGTTGCTCAAAGATGGATTTAATTCTCTCAGAACCACACTGGCTGCACGCACATGAGGCCCACTTTTATTCATAGAGGCTGGAGGCCCAACCACGAGAGTCACGACTCAATCAGATGACGGTTAATAATGATAACTTCCACCTTGTATTATAAAAATACAAAACCCAAAACCAGTGAAGTTGGCACGTTGTGTAAATGGTAAATAAAAACAAAATACAATGATCTGCAAATCATTTTCAGCCTATATTCAATCGAATAGACTGCAAAGACAAGATACTTAACGTTCGAACTGGTAAACTTTGTTACTTTTTGCAAATATTAGCTCGTTAGGAATTTGATGCCTGCAACATGTTTCAAAAAAGCTGGCACAAGTGGCCTAAAAGACTGAGAAAGTTGAAGAATGTTCATCAAACACTTATTTGGAACATCCCACAGGTGAACAGGCTAATTGGGAACAGGTGGGTGCCATGATTGGGTATAAAAGCAGCTTCCATGAATGGCTCAGTCATTCACAAACAAGGATGGGGCGACGGTCACCACTTTGAACAAATGCGTAGCAAATTGTTATTGCGAGGAATTTAGGGATTTTACCATCTACGGTCTGTAATATCATCAAAAGGTTCAGAGAATCTGGAGAAATCACTGCACGGCCGTGGCCTTCGATCCCTCAGGCGGTACTGCATCAAAAAGTGACATCAGTGTGTAAAGGATATCACCACATGGGCTCAGGAACACTTCAGAAAACCACTGTCAGTAATTACGGTTGGTTGCTACATTTGTAAGTGCAAGTTAAAACTCTACTATGCAAAACCAAAGCCATTTATCAACAACACCCATAAACGCCGCCAGCTGTGCTGGGCCCGAGCTCATCTACGATGGACTGATGCAAAGTGGAAAAGTGTTCTGTGGTCTGGCGAGTCCACATCTGAAATTGTTTTTGGAAACAGTCGTGTCCTCTGGACCAAAGAGGAAAAGAACCATCCGGACTGTTATCGGCGCAAAGTTGAAAAGCCAGCATCTGTGATGGTATGGGGGTGTATTAGTGCCCAAGACATGGGTAACTTACATACCTGTGAAGGCACCATTAATGCTGAAAGGTACATACAGGTTTTGGAGCAACATATGTTGCCATCCAAGCAATGTCTTTTTCATGGACACCCCTGCTTATTTCAGCAAAACAATACCAAGCCACATTCTGCACGTGTCACAACAGTGTGGCTTCATAGTAAAAGAGTTTGGGTACTAGACTGGCCTTTGTGTAGACCAGACCTGTCTCCCATTGTCAAATACGACAACGGAGACCCCGGACCGTTGAACAACTTAAGCTGTACATCAAGCATGAATGGGAGAGAATTCCACTTGAAAAGCTTCACAAATTGGTCTCCTCAGTTCCCAAACGTTTACTGAATGTTGTTAAAAGGAAAGGCCATGTAACACAGTGGTAAAAATGCCCACGTGCCAACTTTTTTGCAATGTTTGCTGCCATTAAATTCTAAAAAATTTAGTTTCTCAGTTCAAACGTTAAATATCTTGTCTTTGCAGTCTATTCAATTGGATATAAGTTGAAAAGGATTTGCAAATAATTGTATTCTGTTTTTATTTACCATTTACACAATGTGCCAACTTCACTGGTTTTGGGTTTTGTAAATAGAACAACAGTAAAACATCCTTAAAGTCAAAACCCAGTAAGTACATTTGCCCACCAATTAGCCCATTCTTATAATCATTTAGCTGTAACTTTTATTGGCCACTAATCTAAATATCAAAAAATATGTTTTTCTCATACTCACTATATATTGTTATGTTTATGGTGTTAGTAAAGTTCAAACATGCATACAGTTATATAGTGGTACATCACATATGTCCAGTTTCTCATTACAGCATGTCCGAAAAGGAGTCGGAAGTAGCAGATCTTATTTAATCTTTTCCGCTTGCTAGCAATTTCTAACACATTTGTTTGTACTCTGTCTGTAACACAGTGTATAAATAAATAAATACGTGAGTCAATAGATACATAAATAAATAATACATAAGGCTCTCATAAATGAATAGCAAAGTAATTTGTGATTCACAAAATGAGATCAATAAGAATATCAATTTTTTTAAACAAGTTTTAATATGTTTTTGTTGAGCTGAATCGCAGGACATGGATTTGTGTACTACATTTCCCAGAGTGCACCAGTAACAGTAAACATGTGCTTGTCACCTAATCAGTAATCATCACTGATATACACTACCGTTCAAAAGTTTGGGGTCAGCCAAACAATTTTGTGGAATAGCCTTCATTTCTAAGAACAAGAATAGACTGTCGAGTTTCAGATGAAAGTTCTCTTTTTCTGGCCATTTTGAGCGTTTAATTGACCCCACAAATGTGATGCTCCAGAAACTCAATCTGCTCAAAGGAAGGTCAGTTTTGTAGCTTCTGTAACGAGCTAAACTGTTTTCAGATGTGTGAACATGATTGCACGAGGGTTTTCTAATCATCAATTAGCCTTCTGAGCCAATGAGCAAACACATTGTACCATTAGAACACTGGAGTGATAGTTGCTGGAAATGGGCCTCTATACACCGATGTAGATATTGCACCAAAAACCAGACATTTGCAGCTAGAATAGTCATTTACCACATTAGCAATGTATAGAGTGTATTTCTTTAAAGTTAAGACTAGTTTAAAGTTATCTTCATTGAAAAGTACAGTGCTTTTCCTTCAAAAATAAGGACATTTCAATGTGACCCCAAACTTTTGAACGGTAGTGTATAGCACCTGAGAAGCGCAGTCATTCGAACAAAGACACTTCAGTGAAAATAAGTCTCCCCCAAGCTTTGGTCCAAATACACCAACGGTCGGTGAAATGTTTTCTTTCCTATCATGGTATTTTAAATGTTGCTTAATATGGTCAAGTTTGCTCAAATGCTGTGTAATTGTGAATTACTTTACTGCATCATTTCATTGATTTTGTGTTAAGAGTTTGCATTTACATATTTTATTTTTAGAGTTTGGTAAATTAAAAGTACAGAATAAAGATATTACAATTCTGTTAAATGGTAAAACTTTATTAAAATGTGTTTTTTTCCCTTCAATTTAAAAGGCTTAAAATGTGGACACTTAAAGGCCTACTGAAACCCACTACTACCGACCACGCAGTCTGATAGTTTATATATCAATGAGGAAATCTTAACATTGCAACACATGCCAATACGGCCGGGTTAACTTATAAAGTGCAGTTTTAAATTTCCCGGGGAACTTCCGGTTCAAAACGCCTTTGGAGGATGACGTATGCGCGTGACGTCGCGAGGTCCACGGAAGTGTTTGGACCCTTTTGGACACAATACACAGAGCTCTGTTTTCTTCGACAAAATTCCACAGTATTCTGGACATCTGTGTTGGTGAATCTTTTGCAATTTGTTTATTGAACAATGGAGACTGCAAAGAAGAACGTTGTAGGTGGGATCGGTGTATGCGGCTGGCTGTAGCAACACAACAAGGAGGACTTTGTTGGATAGCAGACGCGCTAGCGGCGAACTCACCTTGACTTCCTACGTCTCCGGGCCGCCGACCGCATCGTCGATCGCTGGAACGCAGGTGAGCACGGGTGTTGAGCAGAGGAGGGCTGGCTGGCGTAGGTGGAGCGCTAATGTTTTTATCATAGCGCTGACGAGGTCCCCTTGTTAAGTTAGCGTCGTTAGCAACAGCATTGCTAGGCTTCGACAGGCGTCGAATACACATTAACCGTGTATTTACATGTCCAGCGTTTGGTTCGGTTTCTCCTGATAGTAGTATTGTTGATCTTCTGTCTATCCTTCCAGTCAGGGATTTATTTATTTTGTTTCTATCTGCATTTGAGACAGATGCTATCACGTTAGCTCATGCTAAAGAGCTTCGTCGATGTATTGTCGTGGAGATAAAAGTCACTGTTAATGTCCATTTCGCCTTCTCGACTCTCATTTTCAAGAGGATATAGTATCTGAGGTGGTTTAAAATACAAATCCGTGATCCACAATAGAAAAAGGAGAGGGTGTGGATTCCAATGAGCCAGCTTGTACCTAAGTTACAGTCAGAGCGAAAAAAGATATCTCTTGAACTGCATTCTAGTCCGTCACTCTAACGTTCCTCATCCACGAATCTTTCATCCTCGCTCAAATTAATGGGGTGATCGTCACTTTCTCGCTCCTAATATCTCTCGCTCCATTGTAAACAACAGGGAATTGTGAGCAGCACTACCGCTTGTGACGTCACGCTACTTCCGGTAGGGGCAAGGTTTTTTTTTTATCAGCGAGCAAAAGTTGCGAACTTTACCGTCAATTTTCTCTACTGAATCCTTTCAGCAAAAATATGGCAATATCGCGAAATGATCAAGTATGACACATAGAATGGATCTGCTATTCCCGTTTAAATAAAAAAAAATAATTTCAGTAGGCCTTTAATTATGTTTAATGTTACCTTTTGTCTCTTTTGTTTTAAAGGTTTAGAACCTCTTGAAACTATTGGAATAAAGAGTTTGAGTTGAAACTTAGAATGAGTTGTCCTTGCACCCTTTGGAGGAAGAAAAAGGTGGACTTGACAGTTGTAAACCACGCAGATTAGTATGTCCCTGAGGATAAACTGCTTCAGATCCAGAATTAAGATGTTGACACAGAGGAATCGAAAGATGTCCTGGGGAAGTCGGTCAAGGAGCTCAAAAAGGACAGCTTCACCAGACAAGCCAACTTCTTTTCAAGAGGAGCAAGCATCATGCTTCAAGTGAAGTTAAAAATGGAATTCACTAAACTTTCACACTTTTTTGTTTTGGTACTGGTACCAAAATATCGGTATCGGGACAACACTACTACACACAAACGCATACACCTGCTGTCATGCACATGTTATCTAATCAAAAGCCTGAAAAAAACAGCTAACTTGGTGGCATTACACCTCTGTTATGTTTATTTTGATATACTAAACGTACATTGACATGTACATTATTAAGCAGCCTGCACACGTACACAGAGCCCTGGGAACATGAATCTTTTTTTTCAGTGTTCAAAGCGCATGCTGCTGAAACCCAACACTCATAGAATTATAACAAGTTTAGCAACATGGTGAAGCCATGTTCAGCAACATGGTGATATATTGCATGTGCAGTGAAGTGTACATTATTTCTAAAATCAGCATGCACCAACGAGCCAAGGAAAGCCTTTTGCATGTTTAAGTGCCAATATTAGGTGTGTGCCACTGCCAAACTCCCGTGGAATTATAAGCATTTAATCACTATAGTACATTTGTAATGAAGTGTATATTGTCTTTAAAGGCCTACTGAAATGATTTTTTTTAATTTAAACGGGAATAGCAGATCCATTCTATGTGTCATACTTGATCATTTTGCGATATTGCCATATTTTTGCTGAAAGGATTTAGTAGAGAAAATGGACGATAAATGCTTTAGCTACGAGCTAACGTGATAGCATCTTGCTTTAACTGCATATAGAAACAAAATAAATAAACCCCTGACGGGAAGTATAGATAGAAAATCAACAATACTATTAAACCGTGGACATGTAAATACACGGTTAATGCTTTCCAGGCTGGCGAAGGTTAACAATGCTGTGCTAACGACGCCATTGAAGCTAACTTAGCAACCAGACTGCACAGAGCTATGCTAAAAACATTAGCTCTCCACCTACGCCAGCCAGCCCTCATTTGCTCATCAACACCCGTGCTCACCTGCGTTCCAGCGATCGGCAGAAGGACGAAGGACTTCACCCGATGCGTTTGGCGGCCCGGAGACGTAGGAAGTCAAGGTGAAGTCGCCGGCTAGCGCGGCTAGCGCGGCTACAATGTCCTCCTGGTTGTGTTGCTGTAGTCCGCTGCTAATACACTGATCCCACCTACAACTGTAGGTGGGATCAAGTAAGGATCAAGCCAACCACTCTACCCATCTTCAATAGAAGCATGAGAGAATATCATAGATGGAGGAAAGACTGGGAAAGCCTACAAAAGGAGAGCCATCCAGTTTAACTGAAGTTAAAACAATTGAACTCTTGGAGAGTGCGGATGACACATTCTCTAAGGTCTCAGACTTTCAGCCTTCACCACAGCCAATGAAATCTTCAGGAAGCTGGAGAACAGATGTGGCAACAAGTCAACCATCACTGTGGAAATCTTTGAAAAGATGGAGAAGAAAGCTGTAGCAGACCTTGCATAGTTAGGAAACTCAGGAGGCCTTAAAGAACCTGCTGGTAATCAAGTCCATTGAAAGTAAGTTGCCTGACTTTTTACAAAAAGAGATTATGTTCATGGATGAACCCAGAAACAACATCACATGAGACATTTGAAGTTCTTGAAAAGTCAAGAAAGAAATACTAGAGAGACTCAAAACGCTCAGTACTGTGGGAGAAGACGGAGAAATCAGATGGTTTTGACAAAAAGTAAGAGAGAAAGAATGCCTCAACAAAGACCACAAAGAAGAAGGAGCTTGATAATGTATGTGATGTCTGTGGTGATAGTGGGCAAAACGTTCAAAAGATCTAAACTACCTGAAAAGTAAGCTATGCTGAGAAAGCCGGGAGTATGCAGAAAATGCAGAGACACTTTCCTACGCAGACTGTATAAGCAGAAGCGGTGCCCCAGACCACCATTTCTTCCTCTTCCGAAAAGGAGAAGTCAACAGAGGTGAAGAGAAAAAGAGTGGGAAAAGACAGCAACAGGTGAAAACAAACTAACAGAAGAACAAAAGCAAGTCTTGTCTGAACTCTCCCCAGATATGGCATGTCGATGCAGAAAAGCTTTCACCAACAAAACCAAAGTAACACTCATTGCTTCAAGCCAGTCTGAGCTACTGCACAGAAATGGGCTTGCTGAAGTTCCTCTAATCATGATGCTGATGCAAGTCATTGCAAATGCAGGAAGAAAATGTGGACTTTAGTTGACCTTGCTTCAATTACAAATGATATCAGCCAAAAGGCTGCTAAAACGCTAAATTAGAAAATAACTTTAGTTCTACATGAAGTTAGTTGAATGACTATAAAGGTGAACACACAAAGGGATCTCCTCAAAGTGAGTGTCAGGACTTCCAAAGGAACAGTGAGCGCTCATGAGATGGTCTGCTACGGTATAGCGCATCAAGTAATTTCAACCTGAGCAGTTGCAGAAGTTCTTCCCTGAAATCAAACTTGAAGAATTGGAAAGGCTAGAAGAGTGAAAGTCATCAGAGACCTTGTCTTGAGGGAGGGCCCACTGGAGAAAACAGTGGGTGGAGCACATCCTGACTTATATGCTGCAACCTCAACTTTTTCAAATAACTCCAAAGCATATTTTGCTCGCTCTGAGGACAGCAGCTATAAAATGTCAATACATTAGAAGTCAAACAACTGCAATAACCCAGTTACAGCAGGAATACATGGCTTGTACCAAATTCACAGCTGCCACCAAATTCACAGCCACTAACCGTTTAGTTCCTTGAGTGATGGCACTGGGACCGTATTGGAACAGCTTGTGAGCCAAGATGTGGAGGATGTCAATGCCATACTGTCCACCAGGAGGGAAATAAATGACCCTAGCAGAGGAGAGGGAGTTTAAGATCATTAAAGGAGGCCTTACCTACAAAAAAGGGGACGCTCGTACACCATCTCCAAATTGGGATGCAAAGTATCCTTGGATGGTAGATCCAGCTTCTTTACCAAACAACAAAGGTGCAGTCCATGCTTGTTTCTTAAGGATGGAAAAGCAACTAAGCAGAGAGCCGGACTGAAAAGTCCCATATGCTACCCAGATTGTTCCAAGACGCAACCATACAACTCATCAACAAAGTCATGGACAAGTGGAACGGGCCAGTGTGGTACGTAAGCCACCTGCTGCACCAAATCCTCATTCAGTGACAACACCAGTTCATATTGTATGGAACAGTAGCCAGAAATACAGAGTGAGTATGAATGATTTTCTTCTGAAAGGACCCAACATCCTCAATCCTATCAGCGCTTTTCTGCTGAGGTTCAGAGAAGGGATGCATGCATGATGCTTCAGGAGACATCAAAAATATATACAACTCTGTATGGCTGGAAGAACGTGAGATGCATCTGCACAGGTTCTTCTGGAGGGACAGCCCAGATGAAAATATTAAGTAAGTATGCTTTTACTAGAGTCAACATAGCGCATAGACGGGCCGGTTGCATTGCTCTGTTGGCCTTGAGGGAAACAGCCAGCCTGCCCAACATTATTCATGAACACAGAGTTATTGAAAAAGACAGTTATGTGTATAAACTTTTGACCTTCCACACATCTAAAGATTTGAAAGAGAATTCCACATGGCAAAATGAATCAAAGTTCCTGAAGTCGCCAGTGGAGGAGTGGCCTATAAAATCATCTAGTGAGGTCGTAGCTCATGCCAGGGAGAGTGTAAACAAGCTTCAGTTTCAGCCTTCAAAGTTGCATTATCAAGAGCTCAAGCAAATAGGAGTCAGCAGAAAGAAAACTTAAAAGCCACTCCAAAAAGCGAAACTCAAGAGGAAATACCTATGCTAAACCCAACTATTCTTCTGAGAAGAAATTCAACTAGCTTGGTTAAACATATTGTAGAGGTAAGAAGATTCAGCAGCCTGTCCAAGCGGCTGAGACAGTGACGTGCGGTGAGGTTCCTGACTGGTGAGGCACTGACTTCATCACAGTCAGATTTACAAACATGTGAACCCTAAAGAGTATCTTATTCACCATTTGATTGGCAGCAGTTAACGGGTTATGTTTAAAAGCTCATACCAGCTGTGGTAACTTGTGCTCTTTTTCAAGGACCACTGGAAAAGGTTCTTAGCCGAAATACACTTTATTAAAGTACTGCAGAGTTACTATTAATACAGACACGGAGCCGACGTAACATTGCTGTCTATCGGAGGATCACGTACACAACCCCGAAGTCCTAGGGACATCACATAGTAAACAGCACATGCGAAAATCATCCATTCCTTATCCTACAGCGACACCAAGTGGGCACTTGGCTATATTGCCGTTGTTCTAATGAGTGCAACTTAATAATGCTTTCATGAATGTTCACATTATAACACTTCTCCCCCTTTAGATTCCAACATTCCCAAAAATATAAATGGACTTTGAGAAAACCCAAAACGGTGGTTATCATTAGCTGGCGTACACATAAACTTAAAGTACTGTCTCAGCAACTGTTTAGCAATATAAACCTGAAAACATGAAAACATGGCAGATTTAAACTTTCAGTCACACATTCAGTCTGTCTGGAGGTTTGCGAGTGCGATGCGACCTTCGCACTACCTCTGGTGACCCAGCAGACACCGCTGGTGTGGGTGACTTCGGTGGATCTGGTGTAGGGAGACTGGGAGAGGTCTGGATGTCAGTGTGAGAGTGTCCATCCTCTCCAGAGGAAACAGAAGCCTCTGTCCTTGTCTCAGACTCTGGCGAACCCACCCCTACTGCTGTTGGTCCAGCCCCTGGAAACTCAGTGGAACTGTCTGTCTCTGAGCCTGTATCCTGCCGCAGGCGCACATGGTCCTGATGTCTGCGGAAGATACGTCCATCAGTCAGCTTAACAACGTAGGAAACTGGCCCACTCCTCTTGAGAATAATCCCAGGTAGCCACTGCTGGTTGTTGTTGCTGCTGAAGTTTCTCACATAGACACAGTCATCTGGTTTCAACTGTCTCTCACGTGCATGTTGATCATGTCTTTCTTTCTGTTTTTCCTGCTTTCCCTGCACTTTTGCCTTCATGTCCGGACGCAGCAGGTCCAGTCTTGACTTGGGCCGACGCCCCATCAGCATCTCTGCTGGCGTGCGCCCCGTTGTAGTCTGTGGCGTGAGGCGGTATTTAAACAGGAATCGTGAAAGCTGAGTGCTGAGTGAGTCACCTGTCATTCGCTTCAGGCCCTCCTTCACTGTCTGAACAGCCCGCTCCGCCAGTCCATTTGAGGCTGGGTGGAAAGGAGCTGTTCTTATGTGATGAATGCCGTTCTGTTGCATGAACTCACTGAACAACTCGCTGGTGAAAGTCGGACCATTATCAGTGACTAGTGTGTCAGGCAAGCCGTGTACTGCAAACACTTGCCTGAGTTTGTCGATGGTTGTGGGGGCTGTGATGTTGCTCATGATGTGGGCCTCAATCCATTTAGAATGCGCATCCACCATTAGGAGAAACATCTGCCCCTTAAAAGGGCCCGCAAAGTCCATATGTAGCCTAGACCAGGGACGGTCTGGCCACTCCCATGGGTGCAAAGGAGCAGGTGGAGGCATGTTCTGATTAATCTGACACTGCGTGCATCCTTTCACTTTGTCCTCCAGATCCTTATCCAGTCCTGGCCACCAGACATAGGATCTTGCGAGGCTTTTCATCCGCGATGCACCTGGATGAGTCTCATGTATTTCCTCCACAATCTGTGAACGGCCTGGGGGAGGTACAATGACCCTCGCACCCCAAAAGATGCAGCCATCTTGCAGACTCAGTTCAGTTTTACGTTTAGTATAAGGCCTCAACTCCTCTCCTTCTATCACACTGGGCCAGCCTTGTAAAAGGAAAGTTTTTACTTGGGACATGACTGGGTCCCTCTCTGTCCACTGTTTGATCCGGGATGCTTTCACAGGTGTCTCTTCCAGCTTTTCCAGTGAGAAAACAGTCTCTGGAGGCACATAAGTAACAGCAGGCGTGTCAGGTAAAGGCAGCCGACTCAGTGCATCGGCATTTGCGTTATCCTTACCTGCTCTGTACTCTATGGCGTACTGGTAGGCTGACAGTGTGAGCGCCCAACGTTGTATCCTGGCTGAGGCCAGCGGTGGGATACATTTGGTCTCACTGAACAGGCTCATCAGTGGCTTATGGTCTGTATAGATCTTGAATGCGCGACCATAGAGATACTGATGAAAGCGCTTGACAGCGAACACGATGGCCAGACCTTCTTTGTCTAGCTGTGAGTATCCCTGCTCCGCTTTTGTCAGGGTACGTGAAGCAAAGCCAACCGGCTTCTCTGATCCGTCCTCCATTACATGCGAAAGAACTGCCCCGACTCCATAGGGCGAGGCGTCGCATGAAAGTGTTATCTGTTTATCCGGGTCATAGTGAACCAGGAGCGTTGCTGAATGGAGGAGCTCTTTCACTTCCTTGAAAGCTGCCTCCTGCTCCTCACACCACTGCCATTTCGTGTCATTGTGAAGCAACTTGTACAGTGGGGCCAAAACTTTTGAGAGGTCGGGCAGAAACTTGCCATAATAGTTCACCATGCCTAAGAACGATCTGAGTTCAGTGATGCATTTGGGGTTTGGAGCTTCCTTAATAGCTCTCACTTTGTCTTCCACTGGGCAGAGTCCCTGTGCTGTGATCCTGTGTCCCAGATAGGTCACACTTGGTGCTAGAAACACACATTTGCTGCGCTTTAATCGCAGCCCTGCTTCTGAGAGTCTCTTCAGCACCTCTTCCAAGTTAGCCAGATGCTCCACCTCCGTGGCCCCTGTGACCAAAATATCATCTAAGTACACTGCTACATGCGGAATCCCCTGCAGCAGAGTGTCCATTGTTCTTTGGAAAATGGCAGGACTGGATGCCACTCCAAACACCAGGCGATTGTATTTGAATAAACCTTTGTGTGTGTTGATCGTGACGTACTCTTTTGAATCCTCGTCGAGCAGTAGCTGTTGGTAGGCCTGGCTCATGTCCAGCTTTGTGAACAGCTTACCCCCTGCCAGGGTCGCAAACAGGTCGTCTATGCGTGGCAATGGATACTCCTCCAGCTTAGAGACCTGATTCACTGTGACTTTGTAGTCCCCGCATATCCGTGCAGTTTTGTCCTCCTTTAACACTGGAACAATGGGTGCTGCCCACCTTGAAAACTGGACGGGCTTGATGATGCCCAGCTTCTGTAATCGTTCCAGTTCCTCTTCAACTTTGCCTTTCATGGCATAGGGCACTGCTCTGGGCTTGAAAAACCTAGGTGTGGCTTCAGGGTCAACATGGAGCTTTACTGTCATGCCCTTAAGTGTTCCCAGCTCATCCTTGAACACATCACTGTATCGCTGCAGAGTGACCTCTGTTGTGCTTGCATATTTTATTTCATGCCAGTTGAGTCGGATTTTTCTAAGCACATCGCGGCCCAAAAGACTGGGCCCTCTGCCTTTAGCGATCACCAGCCTGCCTTTAGCTTTTTGACCCTCTGCTAAAATGTCCACATAAACCACTCCCAAATGAGGAATGGGCTGCCCTGTATAGGTCCTAAGTTTGAGCTTTGATGGGCGGATGGGAGGCTGGTTAAACCCCCACGTCCTCCTGTAAGTGTCTTCACTGATAACGGAGGCTGTAGCTCCTGAATCAATCTCAAACTTAATGTCCTGCCCTCCTACAGTGACTGTTGCATAGTAAGGCTCAGGTGGTTCTTCATCCGTTTCCACACCAAACATGTTAAAAGAACACACAGCCTCTTTATCTTCTTCATCTAGGTGATGTGTGGCTGCCTGAGCCTGCTGCATTTTTCCCAGCCCCGGCTTGCCCTTCCCCTTTGAGCTTCTGCACTTTTTGGCTAAATGTCCCTTTTTGTTACAAGCATGACAAACAACGTCTTTAAATTTACAGTCATTTGCATAGTGTCCCCCTCCACAACGAAAACACTCCACTTTTCTTTCATGCTTACCAGTCTCTCTCCTGACATGGTGCACTGCTGCTGTTTGTGCTCCTCCATGTCCTTTCTGGATATCCTTGGCATTATTAGCAGCCATCTCCATGCCTTGGGAGATTTCCAGAGCTTTCTTGAACGTCAGTGGTGGAGTTTCCCCCAGCAGGCGGCGTTGTGTGGCGTCATTATTAATGCCGCACACTAATCTGTCACGTAGCATATCATCTAACACTGCCCCGAAATCACAATGTTCTGACAGCTGCCGTAACTCGGCTACAAAGTTAGCCACAGACTGACCTTGCCTCCTGAAGTAGCTGTGAAACTTGAATCTTTGGACTATCACAGAAGGTTTTGGATTGTGGTGGTTTCCCACGAGCGTGACAAGATCATCATATGGGATCTCTCCCGGTTTCCGCGGTGTGGCCAAGTTCCTTATCAACTTATAAGTCTTTGCTCCACACGCACTCAGGAGAATAGAGCGCTTTTTATCCTCTTCTGTAATCCCATTAGCAGAGAAAAAGTGTCCCAACCTTTCTTCATACTCCGTCCAGTCCTCGTGTCCCTCCACAAATTCACCGACAGTCCCATATGTCGCCATCCTAGCTTGAGGCTCCCTCTCCACGCAGCTCTTCTGTAGCTCCGGGTGCCTTTTTTATTTCCTCTTCAAGCTGCTCCTCTGCAGCCGCCGACACACACTGCCGTCCTCCGTTCTGCTTCACTGCTGCGAACTGCGTCTCTCCTCTGTGTTTTTCCTCGGCGCCGTCGGTCACGCACGGCCGCCTAGCTTACCTAGCACACTTAGCTTAGCTTACAAAACAACAAACCGGAGACACACGAAAAAAACAAAAACCAGTTCACCTCGTCGCCAAAAATATGTGGTAACTTGTGCTCTTTTTCAAGGACCACTGGAAAAGGTTCTTAGCCGAAATACACTTTATTAAAGTACTGCAGAGTTACTATTAATACAGACACGGAGCCGACGTAACATTGCTGTCTATCGGAGGATCACGTACACAACCCCGAAGTCCTAGGGACATCACATAGTAAACAGCACATGCGAAAATCATCCATTCCTTATCCTACAGCGACACCAAGTGGGCACTTGGCTATATTGCCGTTGTTCTAATGAGTGCAACTTAATAATGCTTTCATGAATGTTCACATTATAACACCAGCATTCTTCCCTGCTTGGCACTCAGCATCAAGGGTTGGAATTGGGGTTTAAATCACCAAAAATTATTCCCGGGCGCGGCGCTGCTGCTGCCCACTGCTCCCCTCACATCCCAGGGGGTGAGCAAGGGGAAGGGTCAAATGCAGAGGACACATTTCATTACACCTAGTGTGTGTGTGACAATCATTGGTACTTTAACTTAACTTTAACTTTACACATACAAACTGTAGCACACAAAAAAGCACATTTAATAAAAAAAAACGTTATTATGGTCTTACCTTTACTTATAAGTGCGGGAACAGTGGTGTTCGTGTTGGAGGAGTTGTAAATGAATGAAATATGAAATCCGTGCTGCAGTCTGCAGGTGTACCTAATGTTGTGGCCCTGCGGTCGTTCGCGGCTCCTCCAACGCGAGCATTGTTGTTTTTGCACTTTTTGGCTTCTTGTTAAGTGACTTTTTTTGGGTGGATTCGGTCTTGCACGTGGAGGGTTTGGGTGTGGGCTTTGGTTGGTGTGGTGCTCCCGTCGGGAGGTGCGTTCTGCGGCGGTGCATTAACCGGCACAAGGAGGCGTGGTTACTGCAAGCCTCACACAGTGCGTCTTCGCAGCAGTTTTATGATTGCTCAGCACAAGAAATACGTTACACATATACAGTTGTTGACAAAATACACTGTACATTATATACCTCAGCTAACTAAACTATGGAAATATATAATATAATTCATATAGCAATACGGTCTCACTGCACAGCAGGCCAGCAGTTAGCCGAGTCCGCAATCCATGGTGAGGCTCAACTGAGTGACGTGCCTCAACTGGCTGCTGATCACCGCAAGTCTCTTCTCAGTATTTGAACGGCAAATGTGAAAATTCAGCGATTTTGAATAAGAATAATCTAAAACTGGTGAAGTTAAATGGAAAATAACTTTATAGTATAATCACTGAATACATATAACAATTAAAGGCCTACTGAAACCCACTACTACCGACCACGCAGTCTGATAGTTTATATATCAATGATGAAATCTTAACATTGCAACACATGCCAATACGGCCGGGTTAACTTATAAAGTGCAATTTTAAATTTCCCGCTAAACTTCCGGTTGAAAACTCCTTTGGATGATGACGTATGCGCGTGACGTAGCCAGTGAAACAGGGGTATGGATCCCCCATTGAAGCCAATACAAATTAGCTCTGTTTTCATCTCATTATTGCACAGTATTCTGGGCATCTGTGTTGGTGAATCTGTTGCAATTTGTTCATTGCATTATGGAGAAAGAAGCTGAGCAAGCAAATAAGAAAGTTTTCGGTGCGAAGCGGAGTATTTTGCGAGGGAAGTCAGCAACACAACACAGCCGGTGTTTCATTGTTTACATTCCCGGAAGATGCAGTCAAGATCGAAGAACTCGGACAACAGAGACTCTTACCAGGAGGACTTTGACTTCGATACACAGACGCCTGTAGAGAACTGGGACAACACAGACTCTTACCAGGATTACTTTGATTTGGATACACAGATGCAGACGTGGTACCGTGAGTACGCAGCTGCGCTTCCAAACATTTGATCGCTTGCCCGTACGTGCGTGTCACGTACGTAACTTTGGGTAAATATATAAGCTTTATGAACCTTGGGTTAGGTGAACGGTCCTTTGGGCTGAGTGATTGTGTGTGTTGTGCAGGTGTTTGAATTGTATTGGCGGGTTATATGGACGGGAGCTAGTAGCTAGGAGCTTGGAGCTAGCATAACAAACACCTAGGTGTTTTTATGCGGGATTCATTTGTGGCATATTAAATATAAGCCTGGTTGTGTTGTGGCTAATAGAGTATATATATGTCTTGTGTTTATTTACTGTTGTAGTCATTCCCAGCTGAATATCAGGTCCCACCCGCGCGCTTCCAAACATTTGATCGCTTGCCCGTACGTGTGTGTCACGTACGTAACGTTGGTTAAATATATAAGCTTTATGAACCTTGGGTTAGGTGAACGGTCCTTTGGGCTGAGTGATTGTGTGTGTTGTGCAGGTGTTTGAATTGTATTGGCGGGTTATATGGACGGGAGCTAGGAGCTAGGAGCTAGCATAACAAACACCTAGGTGTTTTTATGCAGGATTAATTTGTGGCATATTAAATATAAGCCTGGTTGTATTGTGGCTAATAGAGTATATATATGTCTTGTGTTTATTTACTGTTGTAGTCATTCCCATCTGAATATCAGGTCACCCCCGGCTCTCACAGCATCTTCCCTATCTGAATTGCTTCCACTCCCCACTAGTCCTTCACTTGCACTTTACTCATCCACAAATCTTTCATCCTCGCTCAAATTAATGGGGAAATTGTCGCTTTCTCGGTCCGAATCGCTCTCACTTCTGGCCGCCATCACTGTAAACAATAGGGAACTTTGCGGAAATGTTCAACTGACTACGTCACGCTACTTCCGGTAGGGGCAAGGCTTTTTTTTGTCAGATACCAAAAGTTGCAATCTTTATCTTCGTTGTTCTCTACTAAATTCTTTCAGCAAAAATATGGCAATATCTCGAAATGATCAAGTATGACATATAGAATAGATCTGCTATCCCCGTTTAAATGAAAAAATGTAATTTCAGTAGGCCTTTAAATTAATTTTTTTTCAGGTGAGGCGGGGGCCTCACCTGCCTCTAGTGACCGCACGTCACTGGGCTGAGAGTTGTCGCCTGGGTTTGCCTAGTTGCCGAGCAGTGGACACAGTGGAAGGGCAGAGGATGCATTCAAAGACCTCTTCCTTTCAGCTTAAGAAGGTTCAGTTTTTCACGACACAACTTTGAGCAGATTAGCGGTATACAAGGATGTGAACTCTGGACTGCTAATTTGGGGAAGGAGAATTCAAATGTTCATTGAAGACAAGACAACAGTGCCAGTTTTACCATTTGGTAAGTAGTAAAGACCACAAATTAGGTTTTTTTGAACCAGAATGTTAGGGGGATGATTTAGTGGTTATAGAAGCGAGCACTCCTCTCTGAGCTGCCACCTTATCGTGGTAGAGGATTTTGCGTGTCCCAACGATCCTAGGAGCTATGTTGTCCGGGGATTTATGCCCTCTGGTAGGGTCTCCCAAGACAAACTGGTCCTAGGTGAGGGATCAGACAAAGAGCGGTTCGAAAAACTCTATGAAAAATACAAACGAAGGACCCAGATTTCCCTCGCCCGGACGTGGGTCACCGGGGCCCCTCTGAAGCCAGGCCCGGAGGTGGGGCACGATGGCGAGCGCCTGGTGGCCGGGCCTGTCCCCATGGGGCCCGGCCGGGCACAGCCCGAAGAGGCAACGTGGGCCCCCCTCCAATGGGCTCACCACCCATAGCAGGGGCCATAGAGGTCGGGTGCAATGTGAGTTGGGCGGGGGCCGAAGGCAGGGCACTTGGCGGTCCGATCATCAGCTACATAAGCTAGCTCTTGGGACGTGGAACGTCACCTCGCTGGGGGGGAAGGAGCCTGAGCTAGTGCACGAGGTGGAGAAGTTCCGGCTAGATATAGTCAGACTACACTTCAACGAACAGCAAGGGCTCTGGAACCAGTTCTCTCGAGAGGGGATGGACTCTCTTCCACTCTGGCATTGTCAGCAGTGACAGCCGGCGGGCTGGGGTGGCAATTCTTGTTTCCCCCCGGCTCAAAGCCTGCACATTGGAGTTCAACCCGGTAGACGAGAGGGTAGCTTCCTTCCGCCTTTGGGTGGGGGGACGGGTCCTGACTGTTGTTTGCGCTTACACGCCAAACGGCAGCTCAGAGTATCCACCCTTTTTGGATTCACTCGAGGGAGTACTGGAGAGTGCTTCCCCGGGTGATTCCCTCGTTCTACTGGGGGACTTCAACGCTCATATTGGCAAAGACAGTGAAACCTGGAGAGGCGTGATTGGGAAGAATGGCAGCCGGATCTGAACCCGAGTGGTGTTTTGTTATTGGACTTTTGTGCTCATCACAGATTGTCCATAACAAACACCATGTTCAAACATAAGGGTGTCCATATGTGCACTTGGCACCAGGACACCCTAGGCCGCAGTTCCATGATCGACTTTGTAGTTGTGTCATCGGATTTGCGGCCTCATGTTTTTACACTTGGGTGAAGAGAGGGGCGTAGCTGTCTACCGATCGCCACCTGGTGGTGAGTTGGCTGCGATGGTGGGGGAGTATGCCGGACAGACCTGGCAGACCCAAACACATTGTGAGGGTCTGCTGGGAACGCCTAGCAGAGTCTCCTGTCAGAGAGAGTTTCAATTCCCACCTCCGGAAGAACTTTGAACATGTCAGGAGGGAGGCGCTGGACATTGAGTCCAAGTGGACGATGTTCCATACCTCAATTGTCGAGGCGGCCGATTGGAGCTGTGGCCTCAAGGTGGTTGGTGCCTGTTGTGGCGGTAATCCTAGAACCTGCTGGTGAACACCAGCGGTGAGGGATGTTGTCAAGCTGAAGAAAGAGTCCTATCGGGCTCTTTTGGCTCATAGGACTCCGGAGGCAGCAGACAGGTACCGACAGGCCAAGCGGTGTGCGGCTTCAGCGGTCGCGGAGGCAAAAACACGGACAGGAGAAAAGTTCGGGGAAGCCATGGAAAACGACTTCCAGAGGGCTTCGAAGCGATTCCGGACCACCACCCACCGCGTCAGGAAAGGGAAGCAGTGCAATGTCAACACTGTGTATGGTAGGGATGGTGTTCTGCTGACATCGACAGCGGATGTTGTGGGTCGGTGGAGGGAATACTTTGAATACCTCCTTAATCCTACCAACACGTCTTCCTATGAGGAAGCAGTGCCTGGGAAATCTGTGGTGGGCTCTCCTATTTTTAGGGTTGAGGTTGCCGAGGTAGTTAAAAAGCTCCTCGGTGGCAAGGCCCCGGAGGTGGATGAGACCCGCCCGGAGTTCCTGATTCTGATTCTGATTAAGGCTCTGGATGCTGTGGGGCTGTCTTGGTTGACAAGACTCTGCAACAATGCGTGGACATTGGGGGCGGTACCTCTGGATTGGCAGACCGGGGTGGTGGTTCCTCTCTTTGAAAAGGGAAACCGGAGGGTGTGTTCGAACTATCTTGGGATCACACTCCTCAGCCTTCCCGGTGAAGTCTATTCAGGTGTACTGGAGAGGAGGCTATGCCGGATAGTCGAACCTCGGATTCAGGAGGAACAGTGTGGTTTTCGTCCTGGTCGTGGAACTGTGGACCAGCTCATCAGGGTCCTTTATGGTGCATGGGAGTTTGCCCAACCAGTCTACATGTAGTCCTGTAGGGAGTGCTCAGAGAGTATGGGGTAACGGACTGTCTGATTGTGGTGGTTCACTCCCTGAATGATCAGTGTCAGAGCTTGGTCTGCATTGCCGGCAGTAAGTCGGAGACGTTTCCAGTGAGGGTTGGACTCCGCCAAGGCTGCCCTTTGTCACCGATTCTGTTCATACTTTTATGGACATAATTTTTCTAGGCGCAGTCAGGGCGTTGAGGGTATCTGGTTTGGTGGCTGCAGGATTAGGTCTCTGCTTTTTGCAGATAATGTGGTCTTGATGGCTTCATCTGGCCAAGATCTTCAGCTCTCACTGGATCGGTTCGCAGCCGAGTGTGAAGCGACTGGGATGGGAATCAGCACCTCCAAGTCCGAGTCCATGGTTCTCGCCCGGAAAAGGGTGGAGTGCCATCTCCGGGTTGGGGAGGAGATCTTTCCCCAAGTGGAGGAGTTCAAGTACCTCGGAGTCTTGTTCACAAGTGAGGGAAGAGTGGATCGTGAGATCGACAGGCGGATCGGTGCGGCGTCTTCAGTAATGCGTTGTAAATGTGATGTTTTATGTGTTGTTTACTGTTTTTTAATGTAACCTTGCTGCTGCCCTCTTGGCCAGTTCTCCCTTGGAAAAGAGATATTTGATCTCAATGGGATATTACCTGGTTAAATAAAGGCTAAATAAAAAAAAAATAAAAAAATGCGGACACTGTATCGATCCGTTGTGGTAAAGAAGGAGCTGAGCCGGAAGGCAAAGCTCTCAATTTACCGGTCGATCTACGTTCTCATCCTCACCTATGGTCATGAGCTTTGGGTTATGACTGAAAGGACAAGATCACGGGTACAAGCGGCCGAAATGAGTTTCCTCCGCCGGGAGGCGGGGCTCTCCCTTAGAGATAGGGTGAGAAGCTCTGTCATCCGGGAGGAGCTCAAAGTAAAGCCGCTGCTCCTCCACATCGAGAGGAGCCAGAAGAGGTGGTTCCGGCATCTGGTCAGGATGCCACCCAAACGCCTCCCTAGGGAGGTTTTTCGGGCACATCCGACCAGGAGGAGGCCATGGGGAAGACCCAGGACACGTTGGGAAGTCTATCTCTCCCGGCTGGCCTGGGAACGCCTCGGGATCCCCCGGGAGGAGCTGGACGAAGTGGCTGGGGAGAGGAAGGTCTGGGCTTCCCTGCTTAGGCTGCTTCCCCCACGACCTGACCTCGGATAAGCGGAAGAAGATGGATGGATGGATGGATAGAAGCGAGCATGAAAGGAGACTGAAACGTTGGAGCAGACGGAAGGCGACAGAGTGAGGTAGGCGTGACTTGGCGCTGCAAATGGGGAAACTTAGAACCAAGCTATCTGACATAAATGGCATCCTTACGCAAAATAAACCGGGAAAAAAACTTCCATGTCTAGCTGGACAACGGTCTATCAAGTAAGTCACTATAATATTGATCATGATACAGTTGTAACTTAAATAGAGTTGTTTTTGCATGGAACTTTGTAAACACTTTGAGTTTGCATCATGTTTGACATTTGCTTATGTGCTAAATTCCATAATTTAATTCCACATACTGATATACTAAAGGTTTTGAGTGTTGTACATGCATACACATGTTTTAAAGTACAGTGTTCTCTAAGTTTATATTATTCTCTTTTGTTGAGAAAAATTGTACATTCTTGTGCATAGTTTTAGCTTTTTTGCAAATGCACCAAATCATTTAATTTCAATATTTTTGGTTCGGGATTTATGTATTATTTAAATGACATCTTTTGTAACATAGTTAATGAATGAATCATACGTTGTAGTTATTTCCCCATATTTTTACACAATAACTCCGATATGGAAACACTAGCGAGCAGTAGAGAATATGGAGCGATTTCTAGTCCACAATATATTCAGTTTTGTTCATTATTCAAGTATGCTGCACACGGTTTACTATCTATTTCATTAGTAATCTCTTTCTTTATTTCGAATAATGCCGTAGATGTTGAAATGTTAGCGCTGCATCGGTATTGGCTGTCCGCGAGTTACACTTTTATTCTTGAAATCTGTTGTTAAATGTTCCAAAAATTTTGGAAAATTGTGTAAGTAAGGAAACAGGTCTATAGTTTGTAAACTGGTCTGATGTGCCCCGCGACCCCGAAAAGGACAAGCGGTAGAAAATGGATGGATGGATGGTCTGATGTCTTACTTATAATCGAAGACACATAAAGAGCCAAAATGTTGAAGTGAAATATTGTAAATGTTCCGATTTCACAGCTCTTTTTAAACCTGACAGTCGCTGATTATATGGTCTACAAAGGCAAATGCTGTACTAGCTAAAGTAAAAACAACAACAATGGTAGTGTTTTTTTAATGCAATATTGTACTGTAGCTGTTTTTGATGTACAGTATAACTATGTACAGTGTAATAATAATAATCAGCAGCTTTTAAATGTTGGCTGGTGAAGTGTGTTTCACTTGCTATATTGTTGTTAACATTGAATTCATGAACAGTATTAATCCTGGCCGAGCAATTTCTTCTTCTTATTGCTATGCAACATTGGCTCTATTGCTTCCGTGTTGTGCAACATGTTAACAAATGACCATGTGGTCAAAGAGCGCTACATCTTTGTCCTCCAAACGATTATAAAGTTAAACAACAATTAGCAATCTCTTTCCACCTGCTTCCAATTAATGTCTGTAATCAGACGAAAAATCTTTATTTTCCAGTAAACAATATTATTGATCACCCCCCACCCCCATAAATTAGTTTTTAGTACAAAACATGGAGCAAATTAAAGGCCTACTGAAACCCACTACTATCGACCACGCAGTCTGATAGTTTATATATCAATGATGAAATCTTAACATTGCAACACATGCCAAATTTCCCGCTAAACTTCCGGTTGGAAATGTCTATGTATGATGACGTATGCGCGTGACGTCAATCGTTGAAACGGAAGTATGCGGACACATTGAATCCTATACAAAAAACTCTGTTTTCATCTCAAAATTCCACAGTATTCTGGACATCTGTGTTGGTGAATCTTTTGCAATTTGTTTAATGAACAATGAAGACTGCAAAGAATAAAGTTGTAGGTGGGATCGGTGTATTAGCGGCGGACTACAGCAACACAACCAGGAGGACTGAGAGATGGATAGCAGACGCGCTAGCCGCCGAACTCACCTTAACTTCCTCCGTCTCCGGGCCGCCGACCGCATCTGTGATCGGGTGAAGTCCTTCGTCGCACCGTCGATCGCTGGAACGCAGGTGAGCACGGGTGTTGATGAGCAGATGAGGGCTGGCTGGCGTAGGTGGAGAGCTAATGTTTTTATCATAGCTCTGTGAGGTCCGGTTGCTAAGTTAGCTTCAATGGCGTTGTTAGCAACAGCACTGTTAACCTTCGCCAGGCTGGAAAACATTAACCGTGTAGTTACAGGTCCATGGTTTAATAATATTGTTGATTTTCTATCTATCCTTCCAGTTAGGGTTTTATTTCTTTTGTTTCTATATGCAGTTAAGCACGATGCTATCACGTTAGCTCCGTAGCTAAAGTGTTTTGCCGATGTATTTTCGTGGAGATAAAAGTCACTGTGAATGTCCATTTCGCGTTCTCGACTCTCATTTTCAAGAGGATATAGTATCCGAGGTGGTTTGAAATACAAATCCGTGATCCACAATAGAAAAAGGAGAGAGTGTGGAATCCAATGAGCCAGCTTGTACCTAAGTTACGGTCAGAGCAAAAAAAGATATGTCTTGCACTGCATTCTAGTTCTTCACTATAACGTTCCTCATCCACGAATCTTTCATCATTGCTCAAATTAATGGGGTAATTGTCGCTTTCTCGGTCCGAATCGCTCCAGCTGCATTGAAAACAATTGGAAACGGTGAGGAGTCCTTCCTCTGGTGACGTCACGCTACTTCCGGTACAGGCAAGGCTTTTTTTATCAGCGACCAAAAGTTGCAACTTTATCGTCGATGTTCTCTACTAAATCCTTTCAGCAAAAATATGGCAATATCGCGAAATGATCAAGTATGACGCATAGAATGGATCTGCTATCCCCGTTTAAATAAAAACAATTCATTTCAGTAGGCCTTTAAATTCAAGTTTGATTAAAAAAATATATAACAATTGTTTCACATAATTAAAAAAATATATAATTAATTATAGCATGATACCTTCAAGAGTAAATAAGAAAGAAGTCACAGGGTCTTATAATCAATTTTATGATGTATAAACAGTACAGAAGTACAAAAATTCAATGCATTTATTGCTGACATTTCACAGTAGGTATTACACACAGAAAGTTTGCACGGTCAGTTCACCATGGAGGATTGACTTTAGAAGTTCATTGGGATCGCCTGGCAGATGTCGACACCACGCAAGACTACATCAAGTGTTGGCCTATATAGCTACTGTGGTCCATTCCGAGACTAATTCAATCTTCGCCTCTCCCCCCTCCGCTAAATTCTTTTAAGAATGCCAATCAAATTGGAGCACAAAACAGAGCCGGGCTGATGGACCATGTCTTACAAAGCAAGGTATTTACAAAAACAAAAAGGGTGTTTGACAGAGGAGGTATTGTTGCAGTTGTTTGGATCTGGTTGCTGAAAACATAACAGGCTATACATGTTAGTTTAGATCTCTGCTAGCCCCCCCAAAATAACTTTAACAATCACAGTGCAGCTTTAAAAATTGCTGAGCTAAAACTGGCTTTCCACCCAAATGAGGGTTGGAAAAAAAAACTATTGTGAAATAAGGCCGTAAAAAATGTGGTTCGCCTGTGGGAGAATAAAAATAAACACAATAAATACATAGCAATTTGGATACATTGTTTTGTTAATAGGATTAAGAACATAAATAGTGATTGATACCTTCTCCAATAAATAGTTGTGGTAATCTATTTACAATATGCACACGTCTCCCGTAGAGTTATGTCTTTATCTGGATGTGTTCATCTGCCACCAATTAATACAAATTGCTGTATTTTTAGCATGCATGTTTTTGCAGAGGGCTTCTGAACAAAGATTCTCAGCCTCTGGGTGCCACCATACGTTCTCTTTTTGGGTCTTTCAGCAGATATATCAAACCAAATTAGGTTTGGCAGAGGTAGGGCGCATTACTGAATTTGCATCAACACACAATTCAAACCTTGAAGACGTCATTGCAGACTGGCTATGACACACAGGGACTCTAAAATGGGTTGTTTAGGGAGCGGCCCTATTTATATTGCTACTGTGAAAAACTACTAGCATACATATTTTCGCCCGCACTACACCACTGCGTAAATATCAAAGTGTCTACAAAAGGGAGGGATGATTGTCATGAGAAAACCCGACAGAGGTCAGATTGGAAAGAGACCGATGAGCTCGGTAGAATCTAGACGGCGTTTTCCTCGCTGCCCTCGAAAAGTGGTGCTTTTCTTGGAGGACCTGTGAAGAAAAAAATATGAATGAGGACGATTACTAACAATAGTGATAACAATGTGAGGCATGTACTGACTGTTGCAGTGGCCGTAGTGGCGTACTCCTATAGAGCGGCCGAGGAAGCAGGTGGCGCGGCGAAGGTGGCAGGCACTGGGGTAAGTGATGCTGTCGTTGCCGCAGATGGGCTGCTCGGAAGGCAGGGGTCTGGGGCAGGGCGTGGAACGGCACATGACGCAGTGGGCACTGTTGGTCTGGTCGGTCACGCAGGTGTGCGTCCCCGGGCACACAACGTTGGCGCACGACTCTGTGGAAACAAGCCAATAACAACTACTACATGTGTTCCCTTCAAATGTCTCTTACCCAGCCAAAATATGTTTAACTATAATGATTAATGCATCACAGCAGATCACAGCAAACAAAACTAAGAACTACAATCTTTAACCCAGACCCCGATAGGTTGTATTTCGGCTCGTTATAACGATGTGATGCTCGAAGTGGTGGCGCCAGCAAGGGTCTGTTGTAGGGTTGTACGGTATACCGGTATTAGTATAGTACAGCGATACTAATGAATCATATTCAGTACTATACAGCCTCTGAGAAGTACCAGTTCACCCCCCTCTCCGTCCCCCGCGCCCCTGTCGTGGCATTGCTGGACGAGCATGTTCGGCAGCGCACAATGACGGAGTACTTACAAGCAGACATAGTGTGTAGACAGAAAAGGGAGAACGGACGCATTTTGTCTTAAAAACTGATGATAAAGGTGAAGTTATAACACTGAAACACCCTCAGGAAGAAGTGCCTTAAGACATGGCTAGCTAGCTAGCGGCTAAAGTCCAGCCCCATTCGGCAGTGTTGTAGCTACTTCTAAATCACTAATCCTCGCCTCCGTGGCGACAAATAAAGTACGTTTCTTACAAGTATCATCCCTGCAGGACGAGGAATAGGTAAACATGCTTCACTACACACCGTAGCTCACCGGCGTGAAAATTGGTGGATCTAAACCTAACATCCACTGTAATGATACCAAGTAAAGTAGCGTATCTAGTCGATACTACTATGATTACATCAATATTTTTTTGCCATCACCACATCTTTCGTTTTTAAAAAAATGTATATTATGTTTATACACTCAGGAAATATGTCCCTGGACACATAAGGACTTTGAATATGACCAATGTATGACCCTGTAACGACTTGGTATCGGATTGATACCCAAATTTGTGGTATCATCCAAAACTAATGTAAAGTATCAAACAACAGAAGAATAAGTGATTATTACAATTGAACAGAAGTGTAGATAGAACATGTTACAAGAGAAAGTAAGCGGATATTAACAGTAAATGATCAAGTAGATTAATAATTCATTTTCTACCACTTGTCTTTAATAATGTTGACACAATATTAGAATGATAAATGACACAATATGTTACTGAATACGTTAGCAGCTAAATTAGGAGCCTTTGTTTGCTTACTTACTAATAAAAGTATTGTCTTGTATGTTCACTAATTTATTTAAGGACAAACTTGCAATAAGAAACATATGTTTAATGTACCGTAAGATTTTTTGTTAGAATAAAGCCAATAATGCAATTTTTTGTGGTCCCCTTTATTTAGAAAAGTATCGAAATAATTTTGGTACCGGTACCAAAATATTGGTATCGGCACAACACTAGTCTGTTGTCATCACGTTCTGGGTGGCATTTTGCCTTTCTCGAAGAAAAATGTGCTACGTTTGAGTTGTTTTAAGCTGTTGGAACCATTCAAATCGCAAAAGATGTCAAGATTTGATGAAAGAAAACGAGTGAAGGGGCACGCACTCCAGTTCAAACAGGCAGACTTGAAGAACGCACGAGTTTGCAGTGGTAACTTCATTAAAGGTTTGTTTGATAGACCTTTAACGTTTAGTATTTCCCACTGATTTATTACCTTGACATTATTTATATTTCTTAGAACACATTTTTGCTACGAGTTTCTTAAGCACCAATTTGGCGAGTCTGAATAAAATAAAGCAAATGTGTGCAAAACCTAAAATATAACACCTTCACCAAAGGCAGCAATCATAAATGAAGCTTTCAGCACATACACAACTTTTTACTTTTTCTGTAGTTATATTTGGATAAAAGACGGGAAAAACGTGCATACTCGTAAACGGCGCCTACAACAACAACAAAGTAACAAACGCTAAGATAAGTCATGAAATGCAAACTTACTTGAGCAAAAACGATACATGATTTATCTGGGAGAGTCTTGATACCAATTTCCTTCACCCAGCCACGCACAAAGACGTAGGCCTCCATGATTGTGTACGGTTTTTTTCTCGTTTTGCCGTGTAGAATGACGTCTGGAGCACCAGATAGTCCGACATGTCTTGGAACGCGACCGACGGTTAATCCTTGAGATCACTCGACAAATCTTATTTTGACAATGTACAGGGATAGATTCTATTGCATAGATCTGCTTTTAGTGGTTTTAGTGGTCTAGGCCCTTTGCATACCCCGATAGGTCACACTTGCTGCACAGTAGCCATAGTTGTTTGGTGGACCACCACTTCCATCACTTCCGTTCAAAAGTAACGTGTCCGAATACAACCTATTGTTGTACAACTTGGAATTTCGTAAAAACATACCTATAGTCAACCCAAACTTGGCAGTTCAAACCTTAGTCATTTGAGATCGTATGGGACTTCAGTTCAGTGAACCTCAAAATGATTAACCCTGCATGTGTTTTGCTTTTCTTTGGCTTTTTTTAGTAGAATGCCACCAAATAAGGATACCAGTGATGGAAAAAGAGGAAAAGTGGGATTATAACCATAGAACCAGGACTGCAAAGCATAGTCCTGGCTGCTCATTGCATTGCATGCTACCGTACTACTTCAAAGGGCAAATAGTTTTAGTAGATTAATATTGTTTATATTTGTATTATGGAAGAAGATGGATGGATGGATGGATATTTGTATTATGATTAGAGTTTTTGAAATTTTACTAAAAATAATAGGGCTGCAACAATTCAATTACAAAAGAAATATATTATTTTGCTTCGATTAATTGTTTGAGTGCAACTAATGAAAATGTTATATATGTGGATTGCCGTGTGGATTGCCCGGAATTTTAAATATTAACTGACGTAGTTTCCGCAAGGCAGTGGAGAGTTTAAAAAATATATAATACATTTTTATTTATGCACACATGTTAAAAGTGCAATTTCAGTGTGCATTTAAGAGAAAAAAAAGTGTAGGTTATGGCAAGCAGAACAATTTTTGTTTGAATATCAAACTATATTCCTGAAAATCCACAATGAGGCTATATAGTTTGTTTTATCTGATTACGCGATTGCTAAAATAAAATGATAGTTGCTGCATCTGTACAGTTAATCAAGGTTTTAAAATACAGTTAAAGGTAAAGTCCCAACGATAGTCACACACACACTAGGTGTGGTCAAGTTACCCTCTGCATTTGACCCATCCCCATGCTCACCCCCTGGGAGGTGAGGGGAGCAGTGAGCAGCAACGGTGGCCGCGCTCGGGAATCATTTTGGTGATTTAACCCCCAATTCCAACCCTTGATGCTGAGTGCCAAACAGGGAGGTAATGGGTCCCATTTTTATAGTCTTTGGTATGACTCGGTCAGAATTTGAACTCACAACCTTCCAGTCTCAGGGCGGACACTCTAACCACAAGGCCACTGAGCAGGTCAAATAATAAACTAATAATTCACATTTTATAATTATTATTATTATTATCATTGTCGTGTATCATTAGAATCTCTAATAGGGTAGTTTGTTGTCAAATGTAAAGTCAATCAGCTTCATGGAGCAGATTTGTTTTTTTTAAATTTTGGAGTTTCCACTCTACTATGCTAATATGGACCTCACAGCTGCTGCTCAGATATTCTGGCCATGCCAAGGCTTCACTCTGTTAAGCTTTATTCTTATGAGTCGTATAATTACACAATATTTAAAAACTGTCTGCAGCAGGGGGGAAAAAAATAACACACACATCTTGTATGAGCAATATTGTGGCTGACTGTTTGGGATCGTTTCTGCATAGCTGCTTGGCTAGCCTTTAATCATATGCGCAAAATCTACTATTTTGCGTTAGAGCTGTGGAAAAAAAAAACTTTATTTCAAATAAAACACACCTTTTACGCTTTGATCAAATTTAGAATTTGTTGCATAGCTCGTGTCATTAATACACACATGTATTAGTTTGAACGCTATACCATCTCAGTATGAGATCACTATTACTATAAGAGAATTTATTAACAAAGATAAATGCTTTAAATTGTAATAAGGGAAATTATCGGTATCGGTTTCAAAAAGTAAAATGTATGACTTTTTAAAATGCCGCTGTACGGAGTGGTACACGGACGTAGGGAGAAGTACAGAGCGCCAATAAACCTTAAAGGCACTGCCTTTGCGTGCCGGTCCAGTCACATAATATCTACGGCTTTTCACACACACAAGTGAATGCAATGCATACTTGGTCAATAGCCATACAGGTCACACTGAGGGTAGCCGTAAAAACAACTTTAACACTGTTACAAATATGCGCAACACTGTGAACCCACACCAAACAAGAATGACAAACACATTTCGGGGGAACATCCGCACCGTAACACAACATAAACACAACAGAACAAATACCCAGAACCCCTTGCAGCACTAACTCTTCCGGTATGCTACAATATTCACCCCCGTTCCCTCCCCCAACCCCGCCCACCTCAACCTCCTCATGCTCTCTCAGGGAGAGCACGTCCCAAATTCCAAGCTGCTGTTTTGAGTCATGTTAAAAAAAATAATGCACTTTGTGACTTCAATAATAAATATGGCAGTGCCATGTTGGCATTTTTTTCCATAACTTGAGTTGATTTATTTTGGAAAACCTTGTTACATTGTTTAATGCATCCAGCGGGGCATCACAACAAAATTAGGCATAATAATGTGTTAATTCCACGACTGTATATGTCGGTATCGGTTGATATCAGAATCGATAATTAAGGACTGGACAATATCGGAATATCGGATATCGTCAAAAAAGCCATTATCGGACATTTCTAATTACTATATATAATATATAATCATCACTTTTGTGCAAAAAGATGAAGATTCATATATTGTTTGGATTTTGATAAAATGCTGCTTAGGTCCCTTTTAGTACTGCTGCTACCATCAACACTGAAATAGGTCTGATCAGCTATTACAGTAAACCTTCGTCCAGTCATCCAGTGTACATTCTAATCCAGACCTGGGCAAATTAAAGCATGCGGGCCGTTAAGCTTTTCAATCTGGCCCACCAGACATTCCCAAATAATTCTTTTAGATCTTAAAGATGGAAACTGTAGCCGCCATCATGATGTGCAGTGATGTTTTCAAATGACCGCAATTCACGAACTATACAAAATATTTCAATGGTTGGAATCTGCGCTTTTGCATGATATGCTAGTTACTATGGTAATCTAATTAGTTACTAAGGTAATCTAATTAGTTACTATGTTAATCTAAAGGCCTACTGAAACCCACTACTACCGACTACGCAGTCTGATAGTTTATATATCAATGATGAAATCTTAACATTGCAACACATGCCAATACGGCCGGGTTAACTTATAAAGTGCAATTTTAAATTTCCCGCTAAACTTCCGGTTGAAAACTCCTTTGGAGGATGACGTATGCGCGTGACGTAGCCAGTGAAACAGAGGTATGGCTCCCCCATTGAAGCCAATACAAACTAGCTCTGTTTTCATCTCATTATTCCACAGTATTCTGGACATCTGTGTTGGCGAATCTGTTGCAATTTGTTCATTGCATTATGGAGAAAGAAGCTGAGCAAGCAAAGAAGAAAGTTGTCGGTGCGAAGCGGAGTATTTTGCGAGGGAAGTCAGCAACACAATACAGCCGGCGTTTCATTGTTTACATTCCCGAAAGATGCAGTCAAGATCGAAGAACTCGGACAACAGAGACTCTTACCAGGAGGACTTTGACTTCGATACACAGACGCCTGTAGAGAACTGGGACAACACCGACTCTTACCAGGAGGACTTTGATTTGGATACACAGACGCAGACGCGGTACCGTGAGTACGCAGCTGCGCTTCCAAACATTTGATCGCTTGCCCGTACGTGCGTGTCACGTACATAACTTTGGTTAAATATATAAGCTTTATGAACCTTGGGTTAGGTGAACGGTCCTTTGGGCTGAGTGATTGCGTGTGTTGTGCAGGTGTTTGAATTGTATTGGCGGGTTATATGGACGGGAGCTAGTAGCTAGGAGCTAGCATAACAAACACCTAGGTGTTTTTATGCGGGATTAATTTGTGGCATATTAAATATAAGCCTGGTTGTGTTGTGGCTAATAGAGTATATATATGTCTTGTGTTTATTTACTGTTGTAGTCATCCCCAGCTGAATATCAGGTCCCACCCGCCTCTCACAGCATCTTCCCTATCTGAATCGCTTCCACTCCCCACTAGTCCTTCACTTGCACTTTCCTCATCCACAAATCTTTCATCCTCGCTCAAATTAATGGGGAAATCGTCGCTTTCTCGGCCCGAATCGCTCTCACTTCTGGCCGCCATCACTGTAAACAATAGGGAACTTTGCGGAAATGTTCAACTGACTACGTCACGCTACTTCCAGTAGGGGCAAGGCTTATTTTTTTCAGATACCAAAAGTTGCGAACTTTATCGTCGTTGTTCTCTACTAAATCCTTTCAGCAAAAATATGGCAATACCGCAAAATGATCAAGTATGACACATAGAATAGATCTGCTATCCCCGTTTAAATTAAAAAAAAATATTTCAGTAGGCCTCTAAGTCACAGCAGCTCAGACGAGGCACCAAGCAGTGTGGGTGGGGAGCGTTTCCACAGAGTGTTTCCAGAGCGGCCAGCCTGAAATGCGGGTGTCAGGGACAGTCGCGGAAGGAGATTTTTACAAGAAAGTTCTAAAGCTTAGTGATGTATCAGATGTATCAGATTGTAGGTGGGGTTATTTTTTACCCTTCGCCTTCATATTCATAGGGAAACCGCATCGAAGAGGAAAGCGAGCGGGCGCACTTGTCCGTCTTCGCGGACGGGGATTACGCATGCCTCTACCAGGCATCTTTCTCTCCAACGTCCGCTCACTTGCCAACAAGATGGACGAGCTAGCGTTGCTGATGAGAAAGAACAAGGACTTCTCCTCATCCTGTGTGTTGTGTTTCACGGAGAGTTGCCTGAGCGCAAGTGTCCCGGACAGCGCGCTTCAACTGGAGGGCTTTCATCTCCTCCGTGCAGACCGAGACGCGGCGCTCTCTGGCAAAAAAAGAGGCGGTGGACTACGCTTCTTTATCAACACTAGCTGGTGCACAGACGTGACAGCGATTTCCAGACACTGTTCTTCTTCTCTGGAATATTTCTTCATCCACTGTAAGCCCTTTTACTCACCGCGTGAGATTGTTTCATTCATTCTAGTGGCTGTTTTCATCCCGCCCGGCGCGGACGTGCGTGACGCTCAGCGCGCGCTCGCAGGACAGATCTTACATGTGGAACGGTCTTTTCCTGACTCTCTTGTTATCGTGCTTGGTGACTTTAACAAGGGAAATTTGAGCCAGGAATTACCAAAGTATAGACAGTTTATTAAATGCCCGACCAGAGAGGAGAACACGCTGGATCACTGCTACACTACATTGAGCAAGGCTTTTCATGCAGTCCCGCACGCTGCTCTTGGACTATCAGATAACGTGATGGTGCACTTAATCCCTTCATACAGACAGAGACTGAAACTGGCTAAACCTGTTATGAGGAACATTAAGTGTTTCACCGCCGAGTCTGTGGACGAGTTGCGTGCCTGTTGGGAAACGACAGACTGGGAGGCAATTGGAGCGGCCACGAACAATCTGGACGAGTATACGGACACTGTGACCTCATACATACAGTTGCCCTTTGAGACACTTGTGATTTATGGCTATATAAATAAACATTGATTGATTGATTGAATGAGGCGCGCATCATTCCAACGCGCACCAGGGTTTGTTATAACAACGACAAGCCCTGGTTCACACCCAAGCTCCGACAGCTGCGCAAGAAGAAGGAGGCTGCGTGGAGAAGCGGGGACCGAAGTACATACAGAGAAGCGAAGTACCACTTCACCAGGGAAGTGGAGAAAGCTATATCTGTGTACTCTAACCGTCTACAGGAACAGTTCCGCTCCAATGATTCTGCGGCAGTTTGGAGAGGTCTAAGGGCCCTTACGAACTATAAGCCCAAAACCCCCCAGGCCCTGAATGACCGGACTCTCGCTCAGGGCCTCAACACATGTCGTCATGAACGGCCTTCAGCTCATCAAAGCCATGCTCCCCCCACCATCACCCTCCCCACCAATGCCAGCACATCATTAAAGGAGTTAAAGGACTCAAAGGACTCCAATGACATCACAGGACTCCAAAAACATCATAAGACTGTAAAGACCCTCTCCATTAAAGAAGAGGATGTACGCCGGCAGTTCTTGAAGCTGAATACGCGGAAGGCCCCCGGGCCGGATGGTGTCTCCCCCTCCGCTCTCAGACACTGTGCGGACCAGCTGGCTCCTGTCTTCACTGACATTTTTAACACCTCTCTGGAGCTATGCCGCGTGCCGTCCTGCTTTAAGACCTCTACCATTGTCCCTGTCCCCAAGAAAGCACGGATCACAGGACTAAATGACTACAGGCTGGTCGCGCTGAAGTCTGTGGTCATGAAGTCCTTTGAGCGCTTGGTCCTGCCCCACCTCAAGGACATCACCGCCCCCCTCCTGGACCCACTGCAGTTCGCCTACAGAGCCAACAGGTCTGTGGATGATGCAGTGAACCTGGCCCTCCACTTCATCCTGGAGCATCTGGACTCCCCAGGAACCTACGCTAGGATCCTGTTTGTGGACTTCAGCTCTGCCTTCAACACCATCCTCCCTGGACTGCTACGAGACAAGCTCCACCAGCTCAGCGTGCCCGACTCCCTCTGCAGATGGATTAATGACTTCCTGACAGACCGAAGACAGCACGTACGGCTGGGGAAGATTGTCTCGGACAGTCGAACCACAAACACTGGTACTCCTCAGGGCTGAGTACTCTCCCCCTGGCTCTTCTCCCTGTATACAAACTGCTGCACCTCCAGTCACCAATCCGTAAAACTGCTCAAGTTTGCGGATGACACCACCCTCATCGGGCTCATCTCGAATGGCGATGAGTCCGCCTACAGGAGAGAGGTGGACCGGCTGACGTCCTGGTGCAGCCTCAACAACCTGGAGCTGAATGCCCAGAAAACAGTGGAGATGATCATGGACTTCAGGAAAGTCACAGCCCCACCATCCCCCCTCACCCTGATTGACTCTCCCACCCCCGTCCTCATTGTGGACTCCATCCGTTTCTTGGGCACCACCATCACCCAGGACCTCAAGTGGGAGCTGACCATCAGCTCCCTCATCAAGAAGGCCCAGCAGAGGATGTACTTCCTGCGGCAGCTGAGGAAACTTAAGGTGCCGACCGAGATGCTGGTGCAGTTTTACTCAGCCATCATAGAGTCCATCCTGACCTCCTCCATCACAGTGTGGTTCCCCGGCGCCACAGTCCAGGATAAGAACAGACTGCAGCGCATTGTACATGCTGCTGAGAAGCTGATTGGCTGCAAGCTCCCATCCCTCCAGGACTTCTTCTCCTCCAGGACCAGGAGGCATGTGGGTCGGATCACAGCTGACTCTTCTCACCCTGGACACACACTATTCTCCCCTCTCCCCTCAGGCAGGAGACTACGCTCCATCCAGACCCACACCTCCCGCCACCTGAACAGTTTTTCCCCTCGGCCATCAGGCAAATGAACAATAACTCCTAACAGCAGCTCCTTGAATTCCTTGAATCCCTTCTAAGTCTATCTGATAGCTCAGTCACAGCTCTTTTTATACCAAATATGTGTTATATGTGTTTTATGTCGCACGTTTGCACCAAGAAAAATTCCTAGTTTGTGAACCCGTTCTCAAACAATGGCAATAAATCTATTGTGATTCTGATTCTGATTTCGTTTGTTGCATTTTTGTTGCGTTTCGCTTGATTGTAAAATATGTCGATCGAGAGGGGGTGTGACGTTCACATGTTGTCAATGATCAGTGTTTTATCGTTAATAGTTAATATTGTAAATCCCACATTCTTTATTTTCATGTACATTCTGGGTGTCTTATTCAGTAAAAAAAATTGTCATAACGTTTTTAGCAATCAGACATTATTGTGAGGTTTTATATTAGTGTTCCTAAAAAAAGATATACCGGCCTCCAAATTTTCTCAAAATTTGGCCCTCCAAGTCAATATAATTGCCCAGACCTGTTCTAATCAATTTTCTGTGGCAATTTTGTGGCGCTGCACCACACAGCGCCCTGGTAGTTGTGCACTGCTGTAAACTACAACCATAGTAACACAAATATGATACCTGTCCGAGAGGGTCATTTCAAATCAAACACGGTTATCACCGTGAAGCCAGAGTCTTTGCTTACTTTTGCAATCTCCTTGGTACATGACCTCAAGGTCGGGGTGTCCCATGCAGCGCGCCATCAGCAGAACGCACTCGTCCTTGTAGGACTTGCCATCGCTTCCGCACACGGCGTGCTGACGTGCGATGTGGGAGCAGTCGGGAGAGCACATGCACTGCGGCCTTCCCGTTTTCATCTTGCACACTTTCCCAGGGCCGCACTTGACGCCCTCGCACGTCTCTGCAGGGAAAAAAAGTATGTAAAAAAAATAGACAGTTGTGCAAGTTTTTACATCGCACGATATTTACGCTAATCACATCTTTTTATTGAGCGCTACATGTGGAAGGAGGGGTCCGGGGGGACGGCGGAGGGGGCTTACACGCCTGCTGGAATGTGAGCCTGCAGTGTTTTCATAACACGTCAGTGTATTAATGGCTGCATGCAGACAGGGCCCACTCTTCTGCGGAGGAGTTCAGATGACATTCAGGGGAAATTGAACGTTCTGCGAGTGCAGTGTCCAAAAGGGTGTCCCACGGGTCATTTGATTTTTTTTATTGGCCTACGGCAGATCTGGGCAAAATACGGCCCGCGAGCCATACGCAAACCATTAAGATTTTCAATCCGGCCCGCCGGATGTTCTACATATTTTTTTTACACCTTTAACATCAAAACTGTAGCCGCCATTATCCATCCATCCATCTTCTTCCGCTTATCCGAGGTCGGGTCGCGGGGGCAGCAGCCTAAGCAGGGAAGCCCAGACTTTCCTCTCCCCAGCCACTTTGTCCAGCTCCTCCCGGGGGATCCTGAGGCGTTCCCAGGCCAGCCGGGAGACATAGTCTTCCCAACGTGTCCTGGGTCTTCCCCGTGGCCTCCTACCGGTTGGACGTGCCCTAAACACTTCCCGAGGGAGGCGTTCGGGTGGCATCCTGACCAGATGCCCGAACCACCTCATCTGGCTCCTCTCGATGTGGAGGAGCAGTGGCTTTACTTTGAGCTCCCCGCGGATGGCAGAGCTTCTCACCCTATCTCTAAGGGAGAGCCCCACCACCCGGCGGAGGAAACTAATTTCGGCCGCCTGTACCCGTGATCTTGTCCTTTCGGTCATAACCCAAAGCTCATGACCATAGGTGAGGATGGGAACGTAGATCGACGGGTAAATTGAGAGCTTTGCCTTCCGGCTCAGCTCCTTCTTCACCACAACGGATCGATACAGCGTCCGCATTACTGAAGATGCCGCACCGATCCGCCTGTCGATCTCACGATCCACTCTTCCCTCACTCGTGAACAAGACTCCTAGGTACATGAACTCCTCCACTTGGGGCAGGGTCTCCTCCCCAACCCGGAGATGGCACTCCACCCTTTTCCGGGCGAGAACCATGGACTCGGACTTGGAGGTGCTGGTTCTCATCCCAGTCGCTTCACACTCGGCTGCGAACCGATCCAGCGAGAGCTGAAGATCCTGGCCAGATGAAGCCATCAGGACCACATCATCTGCAAAAAGCAGAGACCTAATCCTGCAGCCACCAAACCGGATCCCCTCAACGCCTTGACTGCGCCTAGAAATTCTGTTCATAAAAGTTATGAACAAAATCGGTGACAAAGGAAACGTGAAACGTTAGCCGCCATTATGCTGTTTTTAAATCTTCTTGAACTACATAAAGTAATTCAATGGTTGAAATCTGCGCTTTTAGGTGTTATAGGAGTTATTACGGTAATGTACGTCACAGCAGCCTTCAGACGAGGCACAAAGCAGAGTGGGCGGGGTTTGTTTTCAGAGCAGCCAGCCCCAAACGCATGTGTCAGGAACAGATGCGGAAGTACATTTTTGCAACAAACTTCTGCATAAAAGTGTTGATATATAGGGTGACAAAAACAAAACGTTCATCAATAAAAATCGAATAACTTCCAAAATTGTATTTAGATTACCGTATTTCCTTGAAATTGCCGCCGGGAATATAGTATTCGCCTGCCAAGAATTACAGCCGGGTCAAACTAATTTCGCAAAATAATTAGCGCATGCTTGGCACTTCCGCCGGGTCAAATATGAGTCATTAAATGACTCCCGCCTCCTGGTGGTAGAGGGCGCTAGTGATCCTTCTTGCGACTTCCAGTACTGCAGAAGACCGGTGCTGCAGAAGAAGACAACAAGCAGCAAGCCTGAGCAGCGATCGTTTGCTTGCACTTTTAACATGGAGGATTACATATCTAAAATAAAACAGTTTTCTAAACTGGACTTTCAATCGAAGCAGGAGGTAATAATTAACGGAATATCTCCAGAGACTTTTAAAACTGAAGAAAGATAAGGAAGACTGCCTTTGATCAGAAGCAGCTGCAGATGGACATCATTTATAAGTAAAGGTAAGACCATAATAAAGTTTTTTTTAATTAAATATGCTTTTCATGATAAGGTAAGCGCCGGAGTGAGAAGAGGTTTTAAAATAATTAGCGCATGCTTGCCCATCCTGCATGCTTTTGGTAAGCGCAGGAGTGAGAAGAGGTTTTAAATTAATTAGCGCCCCGGCGGCTATTCAAGGAAATACGGTAACACAAAAATTCAGCTACATTAGGTTAAGTCTATGTAGCAGACATCCCTAAAGTTTCAAGTCTGTACCACAAAAACTCTTTGTTTAACTGGCGCTCAAAAAATGTGCTCTAAATGAGCTCCCCGTTGCTGCAAGCACATTTGGATCCGGCAGGCAAAGTTCTCGATGACCCTCCCACATTCTTCCCTTGGGATTGCTCTTATTGCTGCTGTGATTGCTGCCTTCAGATCAGGGATAGTCTGGGGGTTGTTGCCATACACCCTGTCCTCAAGGTATCCCCACAGATAAAAATCTGGGGCGATCAAGTGCGGTGAATGCGGCGACCACTCCGGGTCACACCTGCGGCTGATCAGTCGGTCAGGGAAACGATGCTGTAGCCATGCCAATGATTCGTTTGAGGTGTGGGGGGTGGCCTCATGCCGGCAGGTGTAAGCTTTTGTTTAATCTGTATCCTGTAAGGATAGAGGTCGAGATCTGCGATCAAAATTCTCCGCACAGCCTCCCTGTTCATTCCAAGCTCTTGACTTCATCGACGCACAGACTTGCGTGGGCTGCGAACAAAAGAGTCTCTGACTGCATCAACGTTCTGTGGTGTCCTTGATGATTTCTTTCGTCCAGAGTGTGATTTTCAGTTAGTATCTTTACGATTGAGGCTATCAACAGTCCCATGGGTTCGGAACTTGTTGACCCATCTGTAGATCATTGTGTGTGAGCAGGAAATTCACGACATCCAAACCGTTCTTTGAATTGCAGTTGAGCCGTGTGGATAGAATTCAGCCGAAAATAGGCCTCAACTATAAATGTCTTTTGTTCAGTAGTCCATGGCATCTTGAAGTTGAAATTTTATAAATTTTAGAACATGAATTCTTCTTAGTAAATCTGAAAAATAAAAATAATTTATTAATTATTTCAAAAGTTATTGAAGTTTAGGTGATGAACGCTTTTTTTGTGTCACCCGTATCATGTTGTAGGTGTTTATTAAACTTTGTATTCATATTTTGCTTGATTGTAAAAGATGTCTGTGGAGGGGCTGGTCTGAGAAGTAAAAGAGGAGCGACGTTCATTATTCAGTGTTTTACTGTTTATAGTTAATATTGTAAATCCCACTTTCTTTATTAAGTTAAAGTACCAATGATTGTCACACACACACTAGGTGTGGTGAAATTTGTCCTCTGCATTTGACCCATCCCCTTGTTCACCCCCTAGGAGGTTGAGGAGAGCAGTGAGCAGCAGCGGTGGCTGCACCCGGGAATAATTTTGGTGATTTAACCCCCATTTCCAACCCTTGATGCTGAGTGCCACGCAGGGAGGTATTGGCTCCAATTTTTATAGTCTTTGGTATAACTCGGCTGGGGTTTGAACTCACGACCTACCGATCTCAGGGCGGACACTCTAACCACAGTAAAAAACTATAAAATTAAATTCTGATTTTTTTTGAGGTGATCTGTCATAACTTTTTTAGAACTCTATCAGACATTGTGACTTTTGGTATTAGCATTCCTGAAAAAAAAGGACCCAAACATACATACTGTACAGCAGATTTTTACAGCTAAATGTGTATATATCATTTATACACACATACACATAACCTACTCAGTGGCCTATTGGTTAGAGTGTCTGCCCTGAGATCGGTAGGTTGTGAGTTCAAACCCTGGCCGAGTCATACCAAAGACTATAAAAATGGGACCCATTACCTCCCCGCTTGGCACTCAGCATCAGTGGTTGGAATTGGGGGTTAAAGCACTAAATATGATTCCCGGGCGCGGCTGTTGCCCACTGCTCCCCTCACCTCCCAGGGGGTGATCAAGGGTGATGGGTCAAATGTAGGGAATAATTTCGCCACACCTACACGTGTGTGACAATCATTGGTACTTTAACTTAACATTGGCCCCCCAGACACATTTTTCTGTCAATGTAGCCCCCCGAGTCAAAATATTTCCCCCAGCTCTGGACTACGGTATATTTTGTACGTCAAATTTTGTACACTGTACACAGAAAACTAAAATTCTGAAAAATTACCCCGCCCAAAACATGTCTTAAAAATACAGCCTCTTTGATGATTGTAATGCATCCTGTCATGATGGATAAATGATGTACATCTTTGTCAGAATATACGCTTACGCTTTGGTGCTTTTTGGAGTACCGTATTTTTCGGGGTATAAGTCGCTCCGGAGTATAAATCGCACCGGCCGAAATTGCATAATAAAGAAGGAAAAAACCTTTTAAGTCGCACTGGAGTATAAGTCACATTTTTTGGGGAAATGTATTTGATAAAGCCCAACACCAAGAATAGACATTTGAAGGGCAATTTAAAGGCCTACTGAAACCCACTACTACCGACCACGCAGTCTGATAGTTTAAATATCAATGATGAAATCTTAACATTGCAACACATGCCAATACGGCCGGGTTAACTTATAAAGTGCAATTTTAAATTTCCCGCTAAACTTCCGGTTGAAAACGTCTTTGGATGATGACGTATGCGCGTGACGTAGCCAGTGAAACAGAAGTATCGGTACCCCATTGAAGCCAATACTAAATAGCTCTGTTTTCATCTCATTATTCCACAGTATTCTGGACATCTGTGTTGGTGAATCTGTTGTAATTTGTTCATTGCATTATGGAGAAAGAAGCTGAGCAAGCAAAGAAGAAAGTTGTCGGTGCGAAGCGGAGTATTTTGCGAGGGAAGTCAGCAACACAACACAGCCGGCGTTTCATTGTTTACATTCCCGAAAGATGCAGTCAAGATCGAAGAACTCGGACAACAGACTCTTACCAGGAGGACTTTGACTTCGATACACAGACGCCTGTAGAGAACTGGGACAACACAGACTCTTACCAGGATTACTTTGATTTGGATACACAGACGCAGACGCGGTACCGTGAGTACGCAGCTGCGCTTCCAAACATTTGATCGCTTGCCCGTACGTGCGTGTTACGTACGTAACTTTGGTTAAATATATAAGCTTTATGAACTTTGGGTTAGGTGAACGGTCCTTTGGGCTGAGTAAATGTGTGTGTTGTGCAGGTGTTTGAATTGTATTGGCGGGTTATATGGACGGGAGCTAGGAGCTAGCATAACAAACACCTAGGTGTTTTTATGCGGGATTAATTTGTGGCGTATTAAATATAAGCCTGGTTGTGTTGTGGCTAATAGAGTATATATATGTCTTGTGTTTATTTACTGTTGTAGTCATTCCCAGCTGAATATCAGGTCACCCCCGGCTCTCACAGCATCTTCCCTGTCTGAATCGCTTCCACTCCCCACTAGTCCTTCACTTGCACTTTCCTCATCCACAAATCTTTCATCCTCGCTCAAATTAATGGGGGAATCGTCGCTTTCTCGGTCCGAATCGCTCTCACTTCTGGCCGCCATCACTGTAAACAATAGGGAACTTTGCGGAAATGTTCAACTGACTACGTCACGCTACTTCCGGTAGGGGCAATGCTTTTTTTTGTCAGATACCAAAACTTGCGATCTTTATCGTCGTTGTTCTCTACTAAATCCTTTCAGCAAAAATATGGCAATATCGCGAAATGATCAAGTATGACACATAGAATAGATCTGCTATCCCCGTTTAAATAAAATAATTTCATTTCAGTAGGCCTTTAAAATAAATAAAGAATAGTGAACAACAGGCTGAATCAGTGTACGTTATATGACGCATAAATGCCTGGTATGTTAACGTAACATATTATGGTAAGAGTCATTCAAATAACTATAACATATAGAACATGCTATACGTTTACCAAACAATCTGTCACTCCTAATCGCTAAATCCCATGAACTCTTATACGTCTAGTCTCTTACGTGAATGAGCTAAATAATATTATTTGATATTTTACGCTAATGTGTTAATAATTTCACACATAAGTCGCTCCTGAGTATAAGTCGCAACCCCGGCCAAACTATGAAAAAAACTGCGACTTATAGTCCGAAAAATACGGTATGTTAAATTCCCCAAAAAGGTGATTTAGTTGGCGAGTTAAGAATATAATATATGGAACGCTGAATTCAAATGTGAAGCATATCAAAGTCAGTTTATTTACAGTATATGTGGCCCAAAGTGGAGAAAGTTTGGGAAGCTTTGCAAGGGCTTAATCCTGCACAGAGAGGGGATGTGAGTCCAAAGAATTGTGTACACAATAAGACGCCAAAGTTCTATATTTCCTGGCTTTACCTTCAATATCCTGCTTTATTTGGTTTGGTTACTCCCCCACTTGACTCTCCCTTGTTGTAGACACACACTCCTACTGAAAACAAGCCGAAGTGGGAGAATGGATGACTTTGTTATGGCCTGGGAACACGTGGAGGGGCAGCAGCATATTTCCACTCTTTCTTTTGAGTCCAATGACAAGATTATTAATAGCATGATCGCATCGTTCAACAATGTGTCTGCAAGTGAACCTGGATGAACCAAGCAAAAGGAAGCTCCTCCGAAACAGCTGGGTGGAGTTATGTGGAACCACTTTCACATTCAATGACTTCTAATCCACGTCTGCTTTTTCTTAACAAGATGCATCGCTCCCACTTTCACTGATTACACCTGCACACGCTCACGAGACACAAAGTGCTCTATTCACATTTTAATTTTACAAACATGTCAATTAAACAATATTTGTTGTAGACTTCTACAACAAATATTGCAGCAACATTGCTCTGCAGCAAAGTGAACATTGTATTAAGAGGTTAAAGACAATGGCACTTTTAGGCATATTGTGTTTATTTGGTCTGAACAGCAAATATTTGGAGTTTTTAATGATTTTGACCACATAAGTTAAAGTTAAAGTACCAATGATTGTCACACACACACTAGGTGTGGTGAAATTTGTCCTCTGCATTTGACCCATCCCCTTGATCACCCCCCGGGAGGTGAGGGGAGCAGTGGGCAGCAGAGTACACTACATTGTATTTCAAATAAAAAAGTCCTTATTACATTAGAGTACACTGGAAAAAAAGAATTACACGACAAAAATAGAATTGTAAACTCACGAAAACAAGTGCTATTTTTTTTTTTTTTGTAAGTTTTAATGGTACAAAATTGTATTCTTAGAGTAAAATTGTATATTTGAGAAAAGTGAATTGCCTACATTTTTTAATTTTTTTTTCTTTCTAGGAAACAACTATTAAAATTTTGTTTTTTTTAAAAAAAGACAAGAATGAGAAAAAAAGTTGCCTTTTCACAAAAGAAACTGTCTTTTTTAATGTTGTGATGTAGCACAAATTAACCTGTTTATAAACAAAAACTCATCTAAAAACTATCTACAATACACACACACTCAAAAATGAATAAATTATATATATGTATATATATATATATATATATATATATATATATATATATATATATATATATATATATATATATATATATATATATATATATATATACAAGCCTGCTTAGAGCAGGGAAACCTGCGAAACAGGCTTGTAGGAATGATATAGCCTCTGTGTTTTTTCCTGACCTAACGTATATTCCGCTCTACCCCGGTATTGAGCACTGTATAACGGATAAACCACAGAAACCTCGACTATATATCTATATATAAATAAATATTTATGTATATATATATATATACATATATATATATATATATATATATATATATATATATATATATATATATATATATATATATATATATATATATACATATATATATATATATATATATATATATATATATTTATGTATGTATATGTATATGTATATATATATATATATATATATATATATATATATATATATATATATATATATATATATATATATATATATTTATGTATATTTATATATATATACACATACATATATACATATACATATATATATATATATATATATATATATATATATATATATATATATATATATATATATATATATATATATATATATATATATAAATATATATATATAAATATATATAAATATATATATATATATAAATATAAATATATATATATATTAGAGTGTCCGCCCTGAGATCGGTAGGTTGGAGTTCAAATCCCAGCCGAGTCATACCAAGGACTATAAAAATGGGACCCATAACCTCCCTGCTTGGCACTCAGCAACATAGGGTTGGAGTTGGGGGTTAAATCAGCAAAATGATTCCCGGGCGCGGCGCCACTGCTGCCCACTGCTCCCCAAGGGGATGGGACAAATGCAGAGGACAAATTTCACCACATCTAGTATGTGTGTGACAATCATTGGTACTTTAATCTTTAATCTTAATATATATATATATATATATATATATATATATATATATATATATATATATATATATATATATATATATATATATATATATATATGCACACACACACAAAATAAAAATGTACCCATTTTTATGAAAATATGTGTATTTTTATTTTATGTTCCGTTCGACAGCAACAATGCATTGTTAAGAGGTAGATTGACTCCATATTGCTGAATATACTGTAGGTAATCTAAATACTTTAGCTGAGCTACATGTAGTGCAAACTGCCAGCACTATACACGTCCTTAAAGCAATCAAAAGGCAGAGTTTATAATGCAGTCCTTGTACCGGCTCTCCTTGTATTGCGCACATGTACATAATGTTGTGGACTCAACTGTGTGTCATGTGTTGCAAAGTAATGCCCTTCCAACTATGAAACAAGGGACGTGATTCAAAGTGTCTTTGTTTACCTTTGCAGGGCTTGCAGGGCACAATTCCCAAGAACCCCAGCAGGCTGACCTCGTTCATGGGCAGGCTGGCGTTGGACCAGGCTGTGTTCAGACGGCCCCCGGCGCAGCACTCCTCTCTGGTGACCCCTCTCATCAGCACCATGTCACACCGCTGGCTCTGCTGCAGCCAGCACATCCCGGCTGCAAATACATGGTATTTACTCTTACAAACTAACAATTGGAAGATGTTTTGCACAAAAGGGCTATATATTTGAAAAAAAAAAGGCATCGACAACTTTAATAGCAATCGAGCATCATTTAGACAGTGTCTAAAAAACCCACATCTTAAAAGTCAACTCACCACAGGCAGGATTCCTCCCGATCTGATAAAAAGTGAGACTGACAGCAAACATCAAAAAGTTCATCATTTTGACCTGCAGTTCGGAAAAAAGGGAGCAAAAGAAGTGACGTTCCTCCAGCTTTAACCTCCTCACTCTAACTCGCTGTGTAAGCCTCTCACTCCCTCCTTATGTGAATGAATGTGTTGTGGTTAAGTGATGTCCCCCCGCCCCTCCTTACTCCCCCTCGCTGTATAAATATTTAGCCCAGATGGAATTATGCTGCTGGGATGGGCGAATCCTCTCAGCCAGTAATACGCCGGGGCTGGACAACTTTTACACTGACTTAATTTCCAGAGTCGGGAAATGATCCCTCCAGCGCCAGACGCCGGCCACTTACATGACCTCATAAAAGACTTTCGTCCCCTATTAGACTAATCAAGGGCCCATTAAGTGCATAGCTGCAGGTTATGTGGTGTCATTAGTGCAAACATTCAAAGTCTTAGTCAAGTGTTGGGTAAACACTTTATTGTTTCATAATATGAGTGTGGGTGGAGTCTGACGTCATTTTAGTGAAGTGAAGTGAATTATATTTATATAGCGCTTTTCTCTAGTGACTCAAAGCACTTTACATTGTGAACCCAATATCTAAGTTACATTTTTAAACCAGTGTGGGTGGCACTGGGAGCAGCTGGGTAAAGAGTCTTGCCCAAGGACACAACGGAAGTGACTAGGATGGCGGTAGCGGGGATCAAACCTGGAACCCTCAGTGCATGCTTTCATCCATTTTTTTCCCCTCTAATAGGAAAAAAGTAAAACCTATACTACAAGAATGAAATAATAACAAAGTAAACATTTTTTGTTGAAAAATATATAGCTTTTGAAATGTTCCTAATCTCACAAGAAAGTTTATTTTTGCAAAAAAATATCCATCCATCCATTTTCTACCGCTTGTCCCTTTTCGGGGTCGCGGGGGGTGCTGGTGCCTATCTCAGCTGCAATCGGGCAGTAGGCGGGGGCAAAAAAAATACAATAAAATAAAAAAATTAAATATATATATATAAATCTATATATAATTTCCAAATTTATTGTATTTTTTTGTAAAAAAACATTAAAAAAAAAAAAAAGTTTTTTTAGTTTAATAATCTCATTTATTGTTTTGAAGATGTATTTTTAGGATAATCTTAAAATTGTTTTTTCGGGAGAAAGAAACGTCTTGGTTTATTTTGTGCAGTGTGTATTTTTGTCAATGTCAAAATTTGACAAAAAAATGCACAAAGTAGTAAACATTTATAAAGAGTAATTTGTAATGCTGTTAGTCTCATTTTAGATTTATTTTGGGGTCTGAGTGCCCCCCTTTTTTAAGAAAAACATCCAACACTGTATTTATGAAAGGTTGAAAAATATATAGCTTTTTAAATTTTCCTAATCTCACAAGAAAGTTTATTTTTGCAAAAAAATATCCATCCATCCATCCATCCATCCATTTTCTACCGCTTGTCCCTTTTCGAGGTCGCGGGGGGTGCTGGTGCCTATCTCAGCTGCAATCGGGCAGTAGGCGGGGGCAAAAAAAAAATACAATAAAATAAAAAAATAAATATATATATATACATCTATATATAATTTCCAAATGTATTGTATTTTTTTGTAAAAAAACATTTAAAAAAAACCAAAGTTTTTTTAGTTTAATAATCTCATTTATTGTTTTGAAGATTTATTTTTAGGATAATCTTAAAATTGTTTTTTCGGGAGAAAGAAACATCTTGGTTTATTTTGTGTAGTGTGTATTTTTGTCAATGTCAAAATTTGACAAAAAAATGCACAAAGTAGTAAACATTTATAAAGAGTAATTTGTAATCCTGTTAGTCTCATTTTAGATTTATTTTGGGGTCTGAGTGCCCCCCCTTTTTAAGAAAAATATCCAACACTGTATTTATGAAAGGTTGAAAAATATATAGCTTTTGAAATTTTCCTAATCTCACAAGAAAGTTTATTTTTGCAAAAAAATATCCATCCATCCATCCATCCATTTTCTACCGTTGTCCCTTTTCGGGGCCGCGGGGGGTGCTGGTGCCTATCTCAGCTGAAGTCGGGCAGTAGGCGGGGGCAAAAAAAATACAATAAAATAAAACATTAATTATATATATATAAATCTATATATCATTTCCAAATGTATTGTATTTTTTTGTAAAAAAACATTTAAAAAAAAAAAGAAGTTTTTTTAGTTTAATCATCTCATTTATTGTTTTGAAGATTTTTTTTCAGGATAATCTTAAAATTGTTTTTTCGGGAGAAAGAAACGTCTTGGTTTATTTTGTGTAGTGTGTATTTTTGTCAATGTCAAAATTTGACAAAAAAATGCACAAAGTAGTAAACATTTATAAAGAGTAATTTGTAATGCTGTTAGTCTCATTTTAGATTTATTTTGGGGTCTGAGTGCCCCCCTTTTTTAAGAAAAACATCCAACACTGTATTTATGAAAGGTTGAAAAATATATAGCTTTTTAAATTTTCCTAATCTCACAAGAAAGTTTATTTTTGCAAAAAAATATCCATCCATCCATCCATCCATTTTCTACCGCTTGTCCCTTTTCGGGGTCGCGGGGGGTGCTGGTGCCTATCTCAGCTGCAATCAGGCAGTAGGTGGGGGCAAAAAATATACAATAAAATAAAAAATTAAATATATATATATAAATCTATATATAATTTCCAAATGTATTGTATTTTTTTGTAAAAAAACATTAATAAAAAATTTTTTTTAGTTTAATAATCTCATTTATTGTTTTGAAGATTTATTTTTAGGATAATCTTAAAATTGTTTTTTCGGGAGAAAGAAACGTCTTGGTTTATTTTGTGTAGTGTGTATTTTTGTCAATGTCAAAATTTGACAAAAAAATGCACAAAGTAGTAAACATTTATAAAGAGTAATTTGTAATCCTGTTAGTCTCATTTTAGATTTATTTTGGGGTCTGAGTGCCCCCCTTTTTTATGAAAAATATCCAACACTGTATTTATGAAAGGTTGAAAAATATATAGCTTTTTAAATGTTCCTAATCTCACAAGAAAGTTTATTTTTGCAAAAAAATATCCATCCATCCATCCATCCATTTTCTACCGCTTGTCCCTTTTCGGGGTCGCGGGGGGTGCTGGTGCCTATCTCAGCTGCAATCGGGCAGTAGGCGGGGGCAAAAAAATACAATAAAATAAAAAATGTAATATATATATATAATTTCCAAATTTATTGTATTTTTTTTGTAAAAAAACATTAAAAAAAAAAAAAAGTTTTTTTAGTTTAATAATCTCATTTATTGTTTTGAAGATGTATTTTTAGGATAATCTT